>NC_088794.1:2390456-2630686 GCF_011386835.1 Chrysemys picta bellii
CTCCCCCCACCCGCCCCTTCCTGGCGCCCTCTGGGGAAAACACCCCCCCATATCCCTCTCTTCCCCCCCCAGTTCCTTCCCCCTGTCCCCACGTTTCTCTTTCTCCCTCCATGTTCTTCCCTCCTCTCCTGGCTCTGTCCCTATCCCCCCTTGCCCCCATCTCCTTTGTGTCATTTCTCTTCTGTCCCCCCTTTTCTCCTGCCACCCTCTGTCCCCCCCCTTTTCTCCTCCTCCACCCGCTCCCACTTCTGCACCTTCCCCTTCGGTCTGTTCTCTGTACTCCAGCTCTCCCCCCCTCCCCCCCCCTCACGGCCTAGGGGTCAGAGCGGGGGGCTGAGAGCCAGGACTCCTGGGTTCTCTCTCCGGCTCTGGGAGGGAAATGGGGGCTGGTGGGTTAGAGCTGGGGGCTGGGAGCCAGGACTCCTGGGTTCTTTCCAGCTCTGTGAACTTGGACATTTCCCTGCACATCCGTGCCTCAGTTTCCCCATGAGTGCAGTGGGGTAAATAGACCCCCCCCCGTTTGAAATGCATTGAGATCGACCCCTGTATAACAGAGGGGTGGGGTTTCTCCCTCCCCTTTTCATTCCTCCTCTTTCTACCTTCTGCCCCTCTGGGGTGTGCCGGGGTGTTGTGCAGATCACACCTATGGTGTGTGGGGAGAGGCCCCCAGATCTCAGCCGGTTCCCTGCCCTGGCCGCCCTCGGGGCGAGGTTTGTAACGGAGCGGTGCTTGGGAAGGGAGCCGCCCCGGATGCCTGGGTCCAGGTTTCTCCCCGCCTGGCGAGGCCTGGCAGGCTGCGGGGGTGGGAAGAGAGGTGCAGCTGTTCCCTTCAGTCCAGTGCGTCCCAGCGCCACCCACCCTTCCCTCCAGAGAAGCTGGGGCTTGAGAGAGGCCAGGAGCCAGGACTCCTGGTTCTCTCCCTGGCTTGGAATGGGGAGTGGGGTCTGGTGGGTAGAGCGCTGAGGGCTGGGAGCCAGGACTCCTGGGTTCTCTCCCCGGCTCTGGGAGGGGAGTGGGGTCTAGTGCTTAGAGCGGGGGGGGGGGGCTGGGAGCCAGGACTCCTGGGTTCTCTCTGGGAGATGGGGCGAGGGTGACGCTCCCTGGGTAAACACCCCGGGTGGCTCTGGGAGGGAGTGGTTGGTGTCTGTTTGTGTTGTGGGTGCGGCAGGTCACTCTGGGACCAGGTGCGGGGGGGGGGGGATTTGGAGGGGGGTCTTGGCTGCTCCCCCTAACCAGCCCTTTCTCCCCACAGGGGTGGGGAAGAGTAGCCTTCTGCTGCGGTTTGCAGATAACACGTTCTCCGGTAAGTACCCCCCCCACCCACAGCCTGGCTGCCCCCCTTCACCCCCCCCAGGTCCCAGCCTCCTTCCCTCACTGCCCCCCAAACCCCTCTGCCTCCGATTCCTCTCCCTACGTCAGTCCCCAAATCCTCCCTCTGTCCCCCGTGGGCTCTGTGGTTCTTGGGGGTCCCTTCCCTCCGGGTGCTTGGGGGGTCCCCAGGGCTGGAGCGACTGCACTCCTGGCTCCAAGCCCCTCTACCTGGGACGGACCCCACTGGGGGGGCACTGTTGGGTCTGGGGGTGTCTCGGGGGGGGATCCTCGCAGAGCCCTGTGACTCCCTCGGCTGGATGCATCACTCCCTTTTCTCCTTCCTCCCTTTTCTCCTTCCCCTTCCTGGTTCCTCTCTCTTCCCCTCCGTTCCCGGCCCCCCCTCATCCCGCCCCTCGCCCCCCCGGCAGGCAGCTACATCACCACCATCGGCGTGGATTTCAAAATCCGGACCGTGGTGATCAACGGCGAGCGGGTCAAGCTGCAGATCTGGGACACGGCCGGACAGGAGCGATTCCGCACCATCACCTCCACGTGAGCCAGACGCCTGGGTCCCATCCGGGGGGAGCCAGGACTCCTGGGTTCTCTCTCGGCTCTGGGAGGGGAATGGGGCTAGTGGGTTAGAGCTGGGAGGGCTGGGAGCCAGGACTCCTGGGTTCTCTCTCGGCTCTGGGAGGGGAATGGGGGCTAGTGGGTTAGAGCAGGGAGGGCTGGGAGCCAGGACTCCTGGGTTCTCTCCCCAGCTCTGGGAGGGGGGTGGGGGCTTGTTGATTTCTCGGACGCCTGGGTCCCATGGCTTGTCTCTCCCCCTCCCCCCCGGGCAGGTATTACCGCAACACCCACGGAGTCATCATCGTCTACGATGTGACGAACCCCGAATCCTTCGTCAACGTCAAGCGCTGGCTGCACGAGATTGGGCAGAACTGTGACAGCGTCTGCAAAGTCCTGGGTGAGTCTGGGGTCCCCCCGCAACCCCCCAGCACTGCCCTCCCCTAAGGGATCTGTCCCTTGCCCCCCATCCCCCTACCCCTGGGACTCTGTCCCTTGCCCCCATCCCCCTACCCCTGGGGACCCCCGAGTCTGACCCTCCCCCCCTTCCCCGCAGTGGGGAACAAATGTGAGGACCCATCCGGAAGCAGGTGGAGACGGCCGACGCCCGGCGCTTCAGCGAGCAGATGGGGGTGCGGCTCTTCGAGACCAGCGCCAAGGAGAACCTCAACGTTGAGGAGGTACCGGCACTGCTGTGGGGAAGCTCGCAGCATGGGCGGGGATGGAGAATCCAGCCTGGGGGCACTGCTGAGGGGAAGCTCACGGCACGGTGTAGTCTCGGGATGCGGGGGAGGGGCAGGAACAGTCCATGGCTGGGACACTGTTGCCAGGAAGCTCCCAGCACCATGCCGGGAAAGGGGGGGGGAGGGGGGACTGCCGGGAAGTTGGCCTTGCCTGGCACAGCTGTGAGGAAGTTACAGCCCTGTAGGGGGTGGGGAGGGAAGCTGGCAGGGCACTGCTGTAGGGAAGCTCGCAGCAGTGGGTGGGTGGGTGGGTGGGTGGGTGGCGGGGGAGTTGCCAGGAAGCTCCCAGCACCATGGGACCAGGGGAGGAGGAGAGGCTGCAGGGAAGCTCGCGGCGCCGGGATGGGGCCGGGGGCCCCGCTGCGGGGAAGCTCGCGGCGCCGGGTGCCAGGCTGGGGCCAGGGGCACCGCTGCGGGGAAGCTCGTGGCACCGGGGATCGGGCCGGGGCACCGCTGCGGGAAGCTCACCACCCTCTCGCCCGCCCCCCAGATGTTCAACGCGGTGACGGCCATGGTACTCCGCATGAAGCAGGAGAACCTGGCGCGGCTGCAGCACCCCGAGGTGGTGAAGATCAACAGGCCCAAGAAGAAGCCCCCCGTCAAGAAATGCTGCTGAGGGGCCGGGGGCCCCCTGAAAGCTAGGGAGCTGAGCCCCTGCCCCCACCCCCTGGGGCAGGATGGACTGTGTGTATATGGGGGGGGTATCTGCCCCCCCCTGTCTGGGGGCTCCTGGCTGTTGGGGGACGAGGGGCTGGAGTGGGGGAGAGCTGGAACTTGGGGGGCTGGCGGGGGGGGGTTTGGTGGAAGGAACAGAGAGAAGGGGAAATGGAGGAGACTGTTCTGCCCCTGGGGGGGCCTGGCCCCCCAGTTTTTCCCCCTGCCCCCCAATCTGCTCCGGGCCCCCCATCCCTATCCCTCCACCCCACTGTGAAAGGGAAGATGCCACTTCCTACCCCCTGCACTTCGGGGTGCACATGCCCCCCGAACTCATCCCACAACTCTGGAGTGGGGGAACACGTGGGGGTTCCTGCTCCGCCCCTCCTGTGCCCCCATTTGTTTGGGGGTGTCTCCCTGCTCCAGCTCTCCATTCTCCCACAGGGGCCCTCAAATGTTTTCCAGTGGGGCCCCCCAAAAGTGCCCTTCTGCACTATGCAATCCAACCCTCCTGAGCACTGGAAAGGCAGCAGCTAGGAAATGGGGGTGAAGCCAGCCCCCTGAACCCTCTCCTTGCCCCCCACGCTCTGGGAACAGCCAGGGATATAGCCCCCCCATTGGGAACAAGATGGGGTTCCCCCCTCTGGGATCAAATCTGGGGTTTGCTGCCTGGCTCTGAGCTCCTGCCCCACTAGGAACGGGGTGGGGGGCTCAGCAGTGGGGGGCAGCCCCCGAACGGGGAGCAAAAGGAGGCAGTTCACAAGTGGGGTGCAGCCCCGGGCCCCCTCCTGGGGGGCATAAGGGGAGCTTGGAAGTGGGGTTCACCCTAGCACTGGAACTGGGGGCACGGCTGGGGGGTGGGGTTGGCCCCCCAATAACTGTGCAATAATCCGGCCACGCCCTGGGGGGGCTGAACTGACACTAACCCCGCCCCAGAGACGGTTTTTCTTCAATAAAAACAATTTAGGTATGAAAAGACGCCTGATTGCGCAGCCCAGACGCCTGGGTCTCTCCCTGGCTCGGGGGAGTGAGGTCTAGGGGGATGGGGCTGAGAGCCAGGACTCCTGGGTTCTGTTCTTTGCTGTGAGTGCCTCAGTTTCCCCTGCACTAGGCGGTTATGACTGTCGGGGGGGCCCCGGAACACCCTCCCCGTAACAGGAACCTGCTTAATTCAGATTCATTCTGTTTACACTTCGCCATTCTGCTTTGGGCCAGACCTGCTCTGGGGGGGAGACCGTGGCCAGTGAGGGATCTGCAGGGAAACGGAAACCGGATTCAGTTGGAGGGCCTGGGCCACTGTGTTGAGGAAGCTCACTGCGCCAGGGGATGGATAGCGGGGGGGAGAACTCGCTGGCAGGGGGGTCACTGAGGCAGGGCACAGCGCTGGGGGTGGGCCAGTGGGTGTGGAGTCTCTGGCTGGGGGCACCGCTATAGGGAAGCTCGCAGCAGCAGGGTGTGTCGTCACTGGCTGGGGGCACTGTTGGGGGAAGCTCGTGGTGTTGCTGGGAGGGGGACTATTCCTGGCGGGCGGGGGGAGTGTTGTAAACCACTTTCGAGCGCCTCCCCTGCTTTTGAACTTTCAGGCCGGGGAGAAACGCCGTCCCGCCCCGAGAACTGCCTGGGCCGGGAAATCTTCCAGGCTGAATGCAAACCAGGGGTGCCCAGTCCCTCCAGCAGGGAGAGAGGGGACCCCCCAAAGTTCCCCCTCCCTGTGTGGGGGGCAGCCCCATAAACACTGCAGACCTCCCCAGCCTCGGGTCTCTTTCCTTTATTGACCCCCGGCAGCAGGAGAGAGACAAACACTTCAGTACAGTTCGTTATGTGGCCACAGTGTCCCTGGGGGCGCTGCTGCGGGGAAGCTCGCAGCGGCAGGGAGGCCCCAGCTGGGGGCACTGCTGTGGGGAAGCCTGCAGCGCTGGGGACAGGGTCTGTCCAGGGTGAGTCGTACCCAGCATCTGTCCAGCGGGGACGGGGAACGGTCCTGCGTCACAGCTCCATCTCCTCCGCCCGTGCCCCCTGCCCCCGGCCCGGGGGGAGCAACAGGGGCGCAGCCAGGGGGCTGGGGGGCAGCATGAGGGTGCGGATGGAGTGGGGCACCCGGCTCCCCGGGGGGGTCCACAGCACCAGCTCTGCCGAGGGGCTCCTGGGGCAGGGGAAGGAGACAGAGGTGTTAGATAATGCGATCCTGTCCCCGCCCCCCTCCTGCCCCTCCGTGAGGCAATACTCACATGTACTGCAGGGGGCCCGGCCCCACCAGGCCGAGGGGGGTGCAGTCTGCCATGCTGAACTCCCCCTCCAGCACCACGCTGCCCCCCTCGGCCTCGGCCCCGCTGGCGTCCTCGCTCCCTCCAGCCAGGGGCAGCCTGGGGGGGGAACACACAGCGCTGAGATGCAGCCACCTCTGGGGCGAGTCCCCCGTTCCCCCCAGCCCGATGCTTCCCCGCCCCTGCTCCCCTTGGTACGCCCCGTGTACCTCTGCTCCGGCTGCCGGCAGCGGGCGTAATCCTCCACCCACTGTGCCCAGGCAGGGTCGGGGGCCAGGCCCCGGGTGGGGAAGCCATTGCCGCTGTAGGCGTGGTCGTTCTCCAAGCTCAGCGTGTTGAAGCGGGCCGCCATCTTCTCCTCCGACAGGAACTGCTTTGGGCCGGGCTGCCTGCGGCGGGCGGGGAGAGAAAGGGGAGCTCCCAGAATGCACTGCACTCGGTCGCGCCAACCTGGGGGGCTGCAGGGTGCCCACTTGCCCTGAGACGGGGCTTCCCAGCATGCATTGCGCACAGTCGTGCCAAGCCTTGGGCTCCTGAGTGCCCTCGTGACCAGTCCGGCCAAGCCGGAGAGCTCCCAGAAGCCATTGCAGCGCCTCACGCCAAGCCCGGGGTGTTACCTAGCAGCTGTGTTCTTGGGGAACCCGGGCGCGGTGCCCAGCCTGCCTGACTCCTGAGGGACCCCTGCCCCCAGCCTCTGCTGGAACCAAATCTGCATCAGAAGAAAGACTTACAAAAAGCAACGCTAAGGCCGTGGGAGACACCCCTAACCCTGGGATCCGGGGGACAGGATTAAAGAAACTCCCCTGGCCTCATCTGCATGGAAGAGGGGCCAAGGAGACAGCGCCGGTAGCACACCGAATGGAGACCAGGGAACCGCACTGAACTCTGGGAGCAGAAGGCAGGGACGCACTGCATGCTGGGGGATCTCTGCTTCAGATGTTAATGAACCCACACCTGCCCACACCCAGCTCAGGAGTGATCAGAGCAATTCTAGTCATGAATCCTTGACTGGGATCCCAACGAGTGACGCTCCCAAGTGCATTGTGAGCTCCCCGGAAGGAACATCAGCTCCCGCTGTCGTGAACAAAACAACTCGGGGATCTTCCCTTGAGCCACTAGTTACCCATAAACAAATCTCGTGTTCTCCCTCCAACCGTTCTTGTTTCTCTACAAAAACCCCTCTCCACCCTCCAGTCAGTGCTCTGATGCCTGGATCCAAACTCTGCCTCAGTTCCCCTGGGACTCCATCTTCTCCCCACTGATGGTGCTGGGGGCTCTGCCTGGCTCCAGCACTCCAGACCCTCCGCTACCGCTACCACCACCACCTCGGACCCCCGATCGAGTCAAGCTTCAGAGTGGTGAGAACCCAACGCGCGTTCTCTCTAGGTGTAGCCTTCTGACCCTGACTTGTGGGATTAGTTATAGCAGGGGTCCCCAATGCGGTGCCCACGGGCGCCGCGGTGCCCGCCGGGGCATCCATGTGCACCCGCCTACTGTCTGCCAGAAAAGCAGCCGCCGAGAAGCGGCAACCTCAAGAAGCGCTACCGCCAAAATGCCGCTGAATTACGGTAGCATTTCGGCGGCAACGTGTCCTGATGACGCCGCTTCACGGCAGCATTTCGGCGGCCACGGTCCTCGGCGGCTAGTCGTCCGGCGCCCGCCCCACGGAAAAGGTTGGGGACGACTGAGTTATAGTTTTCTAAACCTGACTTTTATCATCAAATTTAAGTATCGGGGGTAGCCGTGTTAGTCTGTACCCACAAATACAATGAGGAGTCCAGTGGCACCTTAAAGACTAACGGATTTCTTTGGGCATAAGCTTTTGTGGGTAAAAACCCCACTTCTTCGGATGCCTGGAGTGAGAATTCCAGATGAAGGCATTCTTATACTCCTCCTATTATAATAATGCCAGCATCTGTAATTCTCACTCCAGGCATCTGAAGAAGTGAGGTTTTTACCCACGAAAGCTCATGCCCAAAGAAATGGGTTAGTCTTTAACGTGCCCCTGGACTCCTCGTTGTTTTAATCAAATGTAAGTTCGATTTAATATGATCACTGTTTTGTTTGGCTCCCCCGTGGTTCTTACCTGGCAATAAATAACTTTCATGGTTAAGCTGGTTGCTTCTCTCTCTCTCTGTCTCCCTCTCCTGGGTGTTTTTTGGTTTCCTCATTGGCTCTGCAGCAACACTCCTCGTACCTCAGCTAAAGATCCCTGCAGCTCCCCAAAACCCTGGGGGGTTTGCTCATCCAGTGGGTTACGACCAGAACAGTTGTGATGTGAAAGTGGGGATAGAGACGTGCTGAACCTGGGGCATAGGAGGGTGGCAGCTTGGACGTGCTGCTCGACCCAGACGACTGAGCCCAGGGGCATATAAGGGGTCAGTTTGGGAGTGCTGGTTAATCCAGTCGGGGTGTGCGTGAGAGAGAGAGCTTCTGGGGCTGGAGGAACCCAGCCCTGGGGAACCTAGGTCCTGCAGGATAGCCCCATTGGGAGGGGACTTGCAGCAGGGAGAAGCAGCGCTCCATAGGAGAACACAAGTGACACACGCAGTACAGAGCCCGCCCCAGAAGGGTGACCCTAATAAATGAGCGTACCCCAAAGTAACGCAAAGCTGGTAACAGGTCTCCTGGGCTGCACTCCGCCTAGTCACATGAGGCCAGGAACCTCCCAGAATGCACTGCACTGAGTTACGCCAAGAAAAGGGACTCCCAGCATGCACTGCCCCCAGTTCTGCCAAGCCCCCGGCCTCTCAGCATGCACTGTCCCCACTCATGCCAACTGGGGGAGCTCTCAGGAAGTCCCACCCTCAGTCCTGCCAAACTAGGGATCCTCCAGCATGCACTGTGGCTAGGCTGTGGTGAGGAGCCAGGTGGGGTTTAACCAGGAAGGGGGATGAAGGCCAATATAAGGGGGGGACCCCCAGACCTCCCCCATTGATGTCACCCCCCCCATACTCACTGCTCCTCCTTCTCCAGGTGGCGTTTGAGGACCAGCGATGCTGTGTGGGGTGGCTGGTGGGTGCTGAAACAGGAGGAGAGAGTTAAAAGCAGGGGGTCCCAGCCCCCCGTCCCAGCTCTTTCAATCTCAGCAGCCCCCCGTATGCTCACCATGGCAGGGCCGCGCCCGTGAAGCTGACCAGCCCCTGATCCCGAGCAGCCCAGGGCATTCTGTGGGGCACCTCCTGCCTCCAGTCAGGGGTTGGGGCCGTGCAGCGGGGGGAGCCCAGCCATGGGCGGCGGCTCCAGCCCATGTCCCCCCCTAGGAAGGGCAGCGCCAGGGCTCGAGGTCACCGCCGCTCCCGGCTGCCAGGGTGGGGGACCCATCCGTGGGTCATCGTCTGGGGAAACAAGGGGAGAGAGAGTTACACGCGCAGCGACCCCGCCAATGGGGCTCAGCCGGCCCTGTGCAACTCCCAAGGCACACGGCCGCCAGATGGACCGAGCTGCTGGGCTCCCAGCATGCATTGCGCCGAGTCATGTCAAGCTGTGGGGCTCCCAGGATGCACTGGGGGTGGGGTTATGCCAAGCTGTGGGGCTCCCAGGATGCACTGGGGGTGGATCACACCAAGCTGAGGGGCTCCCAGGATGCACTGGGGTGGATCACACCAAGCTGAGGGGCTCCCAGGATGCACTGGGGTGGATCACACCAAGCTGAGGGGCTCCCAGGATGCACTGGGGTGGATCACGCCAAGCTGTGGGGCTCCCAGGATGCACTGGGGGGGTCACGCCAGGCCAAGGGGCTCCCAGGATGCACTGGGGTGGATCATGCCAAGCTGAGGGGCTCCCAGGATGGACTGGGGGGTCACGCCAGGCCAAGGGGCTCCCAGGATGCACTGGGGTGGATCACGCCAAGCTGAGGGATTCCCAGGATGCACTGGGTGAGTCACGCCAGGCCGAGGGCTCCCAGGATGCACTGGGGTGGGTCATGCCAGGCCGAGGGCTCCCAGGATGCACTGGGGGGTCATGCCAAGCTGAGGGATTCCCAGGATGCACTGGGGTGAGTCACGCCAGGCTCAGGGGCTCCCAGGATGCCCTGGGGGGTCATGCCAAGCGGAGAGATTCCCAGGATGCACTGGGGTGGGTCATGCCAAGCGGAGGGATTCCCAGGATGCACTGGGGTGGGTCATGCCAGGCCGAGGGCTCCCAGGATGCACTGGGTGAGTCACGCCAGGCCGAGGGCTCCCAGGATGCACTGGGTGAGTCACGCCAGGCCGAGGGCTCCCAGGATGCACTGGGGTGGGTCATGCCAAGCGGAGGGATTCCCAGGATGCACTGGGGTAGGTCATGCCAAGCGGAGGGATTCCCAGGATGCACTGGGTGAGTCACGCCAGGCCGAGGGCTCCCAGGATGCACTGGGGTGGGTCATGCCAAGCGGAGGGATTCCCAGGATGCACTGGGGTAGGTCATGCCAAGCGGAGGGATTCCCAGGATGCACTGGGTGAGTCACGCCAGGCCGAGGGCTCCCAGGATGCACTGGGGTGGGTCATGCCAAGCGGAGGGATTCCCAGGATGCACTGGGGTGGGTCACGCCAAGCGGAGGGATTCCCAGGATGCACTGGGGTAGGTCATGCCAAGCGGAGGGATTCCCAGGATGCACTGGGTGAGTCACGCCAGGCCGAGGGCTCCCAGGATGCACTGGGGTGGGTCACGCCAAGCGGAGGGATTCCCAGGATGCACTGGGGTGGGTCACGCCAAGCGGAGGGATTCCCAGGATGCACTGGGGTGGGTCATGCCAAGCGGAGGGATTCCCAGGATGCACTGGGGGGTCATGCCAAGCGGAGGGATTCCCAGGATGCACTGCACACAGCCACACCCCCATGAAAAGAGGGGACAGGCCCGGAAAAGGGGGCGTGGCTAAAAGCAGGGGGCGGGGCTGCAGTTCAGGAGGGCGCGCCACAGGCCCAAGCCGGGCCGCGTGCATGCGCAGAGCGACGCCAGGTGTGGCGGTTGGCGCCTGGGCGCCCGGCTTAGACCGTTCGGCTCGCGCCGGGGGCAGCGGTTGGGCGGAGTTCGACGCATGCGCCGTACGGACCTGGCGGAGATTTTTTTCGCACCGACCGGGGTCCTTTTTCTTGCTCCCCCCACCCGCACCTCAGCGTTCTCTGGATTCTCCGTCGCGGCCTTCCTGCAGGATGCGTGCGCAGCCTCCCCCGTCACGTGACGGGAGCGGGCCAATGGACTGCGGCGCCCCGGGGCCTGCTGGGAAATGTAGCCCTGGGCTGCCTGCTGGGACGAGACCATCCGGCGCGTGGGGACTCCACTTCCCATCGGGTCCCGCGCGCGCTCGCTGCCCGAGTCGCCTCGGGCGGGGCCGCGCAGCCTGCTGGGAGCTGTAGTGCTCGGCCGGGAGGCGCGGGTGGATGACGTCAGAGGGGCGCGACGCGGAGGCACGTTGTGTGAGGAGGTCGCATGGCACCTGGGGAGGTAACTGGAGCCGGGGCGCGGGCAGGGGACGGGGCTCCCAGCATGCACCGCGCAGGGACGTGGAGCAGCCTGGGGGCCCCCCGGGTTGGCGCGACCCGGCCCCGGTGCACGCTGGGAGCCCCCCCTGGGTTGGCGCGACCCGGCCCCGGTGCATGCTGGGAGCCCCCCGGGTTGGCGCGACTTGGCCCGGTGCATGCTGGGAGCACCCCCCCCCCCTGGGTTGGCGCGACCCAGCCCGGTGCATGCTGGGAGCCCCCCGGGTTGGCGCGACCCGGCCCGGTGCATGTTGGGAGCCCCCCCTGGGTTGGCGCGACCCGGCATCGGTGCATGCTGGGAGCCACCCGGGTTGGCGCGACCCGGCCCGGTGCATGCTGGGAACGCCCCCTGGGTTGGCGCGACTTGGCCCGGTGCATGCTGGGAACACCCCCCCCCCCCGGGTTGGCGCGACCCGGCCCGGTGCATGCTGGGAGCTCCCCGGGTGGGCGCGACTTGGCCCGGTGCATGCTGGGAGCCCCCTGGGTTGGCGCGACTTGGCCCGGTGCATGCTGGGAGCCCCCTGGGTTGGCGCGACTTGGCCCGGTGCATGCTGGGAGCCCCCTGGGTTGGCGCGACTTGGCCCGGTGCATGCTGGGAGCCCCCTGGGTTGGCGCGACTTGGCCCGGTGCATGCTGGGAACACCCCCCCCCCCCCGGGTTGGCGCGACCCGGCCCGGTGCATGCTGAGAGCCCCCCGGGTTGGCGCGACTTGGCCCGGTGCATGCTGGGAGCCCCCTGGGTTGGCGCGACTTGGCCCGGTGCATGCTGGGAGCCCCCCGGGTTGGCGCGACTTGGCCCGGTGCATGCTGGGAACGCCCCCTGGGTTGGCGCGACTTGGCCCGGCGCAGGCTGGGAGCCCCCCGGGTTGGCTCGACCCGGCCCGGTGCATGCTGGGAGCCCCCTGGGTTGGCGCGACCCGGCCCGGTGCATGTTGGGAGCGTGTATCCCAGTATTTAACCCCCTAACCCGTGCCCCCTCCCGCCCCCAGATGGACGCCCAGCGTGCGCTGGAGCTGCTGCACATGACCGTCTTCTCCCAGAGCGTCTCGCCCTGTGGCAAGTACCTGGCAGCGGGGAACAACTATGGGGAGATCGCCATCTTTAGGTAACCCCCGCCCTGCCCCACATCGCCCCCTGCCTCCCCGGGGCTGCTCCCACCCGCTCACCCTCCTCTGCTCCCCCACAGCCTCTCGGCGGCACTGAGCTCCGAAGCCAAGGAGGAGAGCAAGAAGCCAGTGGTGTCCTTCACAGGTAGGTGCCTTTCGGGGGCGGGGGAGTGAGGAGTGACAGGGGATTCCCAGCATGCATTGGGGCCACTCGCACCAACCTGGGAAGAGCCTGGGGTGCTTCGTGCCCTGTCTTGCGAAGCCAGAGGGGTCCCAAGATGCATTGCACCAAGCTGGGGAGCTCCCAGCATGCATTGTGCATGGTCACGCCAAGCTGGGTAGCTCCCAGAATGCACTGCACCCAGTCATGCCAGGGAGCTCCCATCATGCCTGAATCCAGCTGCCCTGCCCCTCCCCCAGCGCTGACGCCGTCTCGCTCCCCTTCGCAGCCCACGATGGGCCGGTCTACGCCATGGTCTCCACCGATCGGCAGCTGCTGAGCTCTGGCAACGGCGAGGTCAGGGCCTGGAACTGGAGCGACATCGTCAAGAAGGTGAGACGTGCCGCTCCCCTCCCCCACAGGTCCCGGACTCCTGGGTCCCCCCCTAATGCCGCCTCCCCCGCCCCGGGCTCCTGGGCCCCCCCCAACGCCGCCTCCCCCGCCCCGGGCTCCTGGGTCCCCCCCCTAACGCCGCCTCCCCCGCCCCGGGCTCCTGGGTTCCCCCTAATGCCGCCTCCCCCGCCCCGGGCTCCTGGGTTCTTCCTAACGCTGCGTCTCTCCGTGTCAGGGATGCAAGGAAGCCTGGAGCCGCAGACCCCCGTACAGGTGAGCCCCCCCGTCCCCTGCCCCCACCCCCTTGGCTCTCACACTCCCTCTGTCTCTCCTGTGCCAGGAGCAGCCTGGAGGTGCCCGAGATCAATAGCCTGCAGCTGAACCCCAAGGTGAGCCACCGTGCATTGTGGGAAGGGGGACTCCCCTCTGTCGCCCAGCCCCCCCTCACCTGCTGTCTCTTTGCCCTTCCCCCGCAGGATAACAGCCTCCTGCTGGCCGGGGGCGACTGCGCCGTGCACGCCATGGACCTGGAGTCTGGCGCCTTCACCGTGAGTGGGGGGGGTACGGGAGCCGGGGGGGGCACGGGAGCCTATGGGCGCAGGGACGTGGGCACAGGGACGGACCCCGGGGGGAGCCCCCCCTCCGTCACTGCTGGGGAAATGGGCAGGAACGCACTGAAACGGGAGGGTAGGGTCTGTCTGTCCCCGTCCAGCCCCATCTGTCTGTCCCCGTCTGTCTGTCCCCGTCCTCCCATCTGTCTGTCCCCGTCCATCCCCGTCTGTCTGTCCCCATCTGTGTGTGCCCGTCCACCCCCGTCTGTCTGTTCCTGTCTGTCTGTCTCCATCCTCCCATCTGTCTATCCCCGTCCATCCCCGTCTGTCTGTCCCCGTCTGTGTGCGCCCATCTTCCCGTCTGTCTGTCCCCATCTACCTCTGTCTGTCTGTCCATCCATCCCTGTCCACCCCATTCTGTCAGTCCATCCCCCATATGTCTGTCTGTCCCCGTCTGTCTGTCCCCATCCACCCCGTCTGTCTGTTCCCGTCCACCTCCGTCTGTCCACCCCCCTCCGCCCACTCTCTCTCCCTGTCTTCCCAGCACGAGTTCCGGGGGCACAGTGACTACGTGCACTGCCTGGCGCTGCGGGACCAGTCCCAGGAGTGTCTGTCGGGCAGCGAGGACGGCACTGTGCGCATGTGGGGTGAGGAGCCGGGGGGACCCTCCCATTGCCGCCGTCGTGACACCCCCGCTCCAGCCTGAGCTCTAGGGCGGGCCCAGGGGCTGGGGGAGGGGGTGGCTTGGAGCCTGGGGGCCTCTCCATGTCCTCCGGGATTGGGGGGAGGGGTATCCATGTGATAATGGCCCATCCCGCCGCTGTCTCTCTGCTGGGGGCCCCGACCCCCCTCACACCAAGCTCTCTGTGTCGCAGATCTACGCACCGGGGCGCAGGTCCAGCTCATCGAAGTGCACAAATACGAGGTAACAACAGCTCCCCCCTGCCCCCCGTTCTAAGCACCAGAGCCCGCTCCCCTTCCAGAGCCGGGAGAGAACCCAGGAGTCCTGGCTCCCAGCCCTCCCTGCTCTAACCCACCAGACCCACTCCCCTCCCAGAGCCGGGAGAGAACCCAGGAGTCCTGGCTCCCAGCCCCCCCGCTCTAACCCACCAGCTTCCACTCCCCTCCCAGAGCCGGGGAGAGAACCCAGGAGTCCTGGCTCCCAGCCCCCCCTGCCCTAACCCACCAGCCTCCACTCCCCTCCCAGAGCCGGGGAGAGAACCCAGGAGTCCTGGCTCCCAGCCCCCCCTGCCCTAACCCACCAGCCTCCACTCCCCTCCCAGAGCCGGGCAGGGAACCCAGGAGTCCTGGCTCCCAGCCCCTCTCCCGCCCCGCTCTAACCCACCAGCCCCCACTCCCCTCCCAGACCCGGGGAGAGAACCCAGGAGTCCTGGCTCCCAGCCCCCCCTGCTCTGACCCACCAGACCCCACTGCTCCCCCCATAACAGTCCCTCGTTCTCCTCCCCCAGGAATGTAGCCGGCCCCAGCACGGGAAGTGGATCCGGTGCCTGGCGACAGACTGTGACTGGATGGTGCGTGAGTTCCCAGCAGGGGGCTCTGGGGGCTCTGGTTTGGGGTGGTAAAGTCACCATCTCCTCAGGTGTGGGGCTAGGGATCTGCTGGGATGCACGGCGCCCAGTCGTGCGAGGCCGGGGGGCTCCGGGGACGCACGGCGCCCAGTCGTGCGAGGCTGGGGGGCTCCGGGGACGCACGGCGCCCAGTCGTGCGAGGCCGGGGGGCTCCGGGGACGCACGGCGCCCAGTCGTGTGAGGCCGGGGGGCTCTGGGGACTCACGGCGCCCAGTCGTGCGAGGCCGGGGGGCTCTGGGGACGCACGGCGCCCAGTCGTGCCTGGCGGGGGGACTCCCAGGATGCACTGGGCCTGGTAGCAGTTTCCCCCTGGCTGCGAGGGGTTGGCCTGAGAAGCAGAGGTTCATGGGATGCAGGGGGAGCGGGGCTGTGGGGGGGTCTCTGTGGCGTCTGACCCTGTCTCTCCCCCAGGTGTGTGGGGGGGGCCCGGCGCTCTCCCTCTGGCACTTGCGCTCCGTGACCCCCACCACGGTCTTCCCCCTGCCCCACTGCCAGCAGCACGTCATGTTCTACCAAGACCTGGTGAGTGCCCTGTGCCCCTCGGCCTGCCCCGCCCCGGGCTCCTCCTCCTCCTCCCCTCCGGCTCGCCCCCCGGCCGGCCTGGCCCCTTCCCGGCACACGCTGGGTGGGCGTCGGGTCCTTCCCCGGTGGGCAGGCGTGGGGCCACTTCGGGAGGGGTGTTCATTCATTGCTTTGTTTGTTTTCTTCCCTCATTTCGTTTGTTCTTCCCATTGCCCTGTGGGTTCGTTTACGCTTTTCGTTCATTCGTTCTTTTTACTGATTCATTCACACGTTTTCTTCTTTCTGTTCCCCGATTCATTCATTTGTTCGTTCGTTTTATTCATTCTTTCTAGCCTTCATTCATCCTTCCGTTCTATTCCTCCATTTGTTCCGTCTCCTGTTCATTCGTTCTTTTGTCATTCTTTGCTTCTTTTATCATTCATTCAACATTGGGGTTCTTTGTTCGTCTGTCCTTTTCCCGTTCGTTTGTCTTCATTTTTCTTTTCGTTCTTTCTTTCTCGTGCCCTCTTCCTTCCTTCCTCCCTCTGGGGCACCTGGCATTGGCCACCGTCAGCAGACAAGACACTGGGCTAGATGGACCTTTGGTCTGACCCCATCTGGCCGTTCTTATCTCCCTGCTGTCCATTTCCCTATTTGTTCATTCTTTCCTTCTCTTGCCCTCTTCATTCATTCACACCTTCGTTCGGTTTTTCTTCCTGTCATTCTCTTCCTCTGTGTTTTCATTTCACTTTTTTCCCATTCGTTCTGTTCTCCTGTTGGTTTGTTCATTTGTTCTTTTTTCATTGTTTTCTTTTTATTACTCTCTTTCTTTGTCCCTTCTTTCGTTTTACATTCGTTCTTTGTCTTGCCCTCTTCATTCGTTCTATTCCCCGGCTTGTTCATTTGTTCGCTTTTTAATCTAGCCCTTGGTTCCGTCTTTTTTTGGTCTATCCTCCAGTTCATTTTTTCACTCGTTCTTTTTTCATTCCGTCTCTCGTTTCTTCATTTAATTTCTGATGTTCTTTTCTTCTGTTCCTGTGTTCGGCTCTTAATTCATTTGCCTTTTTGTTCGTTTACTGCAGCTTCTTTTTTCTTGTTTGTCCCATTCCCCCTTTCATTTGTTTGTTCTTCTTATTGCTCTCTTCATTCAGTCCAGTCCCCTCTTTTCTTTTTTCTCCTTCTATTCCCGTCCCCCCGCTCATTCCAAGCCCCGCACGTTCATTCATTCTTTCCCTCCGTTATCTCCCGAGGTCTCTCACTAACCCCCCCGCCCCGTCTCTGCCCCCCCAGATCCTCTCGGCAGGGCACAGCCCGGCCATCAACCACCTGCAGATCAGTGGGGAAATCAGGGCTCAGATCCCCTGCACGCCCCGCTCCGTCCACTCGCTCTGCGTCAACGAGCGCTCCCCTGAGCACAAGGTAGGGGGCGCCCCGCTCACGCTGGGGGCTGGGAGTGGAGTGGGGGAGGAGCTGGGAGTGAGGTGGGAGGGCTGAGAGAGGGGGTGGGGCTGGGGTTGGAGTGAGGGGAAGGTACTTAATTGGGGGGGCTTGGAGTGGAGTCAGACATCTAGTTGGGGGGTGGGGGAGGGCAGGGGGCTTTGAGGCAGGGACTCTGATGTAGCTAATCCAGCCCCAAAGGGGACCCCAGGATCCTGGCCCCACTAACCCCCCCCCCCCATTGGTCTGACCCCCCAGGTGCTGACGGCCTCCGGGAGCAGCCACAAAGTCGACGTCTTCACCAACTTCAGCTACCGGGCGTTTTCCCTCTGCTTCGCGTAGTGCCCCCCAGTGTTCCCCGATCCCCGTTCAAGTCCCCCTGAGTCCCCCAAGTCTCCTCTCCCTGCTCCCTTTGGGTTTTTTCTCTTCTGTTTTTTTTAATAAAATTGGGGTGACACTGGTCCCCCCTGCCCCATCTCTGTGCCCCGGGGGTTCCTGCGGCTCAGGGGTTTGGCCAGGAGATCTGGAGCTGGGGGGGAGGGTGCACGGAGCAGTCACCCCACAGATCTGGGGGTGCATTAAGGCGGTGTTGGACTTGGAGGACAGGGAGTGCGTTTAGCCAACCTGTGTTACCCAGAGCCGTGTGGAGAGCCCCAGCCGGGCCCCTTGGCACGGGCCATACAGCCGGTTCCGCCTCCGGCCTCGCTCCGGCCTTCCTGACTGCGCCCAGCTCTGGTGTGCGGCCTGCTGCTGTTTTGGTCACAGCTCGCGTTACAGCTACTCTGCCTCAGCCCAGGCCGCTGGGCTGGGGGCTCTCTCTGCCCAGTAGCCGGCCCTGGGGCGACTGCGGCTGGGGGACCTGGCTCCGCGCTCGCAGCCCGGGCTGCTGGGGAGCCTGGTGTGGGCGGCTCAGCGGGGACCCCGCGGACGGGAATGGGGGCGACAGCGGCGATCGCAGAGGGCACCAGCCTAGATCAGAGAAGGAGCCCTGGGGGTCCCGGTCCTAGGGCTACGTGCAGCAGGAGACACTGGAGCTGAGAGTCTGAACGTGGGAGGTTCTGTAATGGGTGTGACAGCGGGGAACTGCCCCAGGGAGGGGAGGGGAGCTAGGCAGCAAATCCTCCATCTAAGAGGCAGCCCCCCCCTTGCTCCAGCAGCCCCCACTCTGCTCCCAGAGCCAGGGAGAGAACCCAGGAGTCCTGGCTCCCAGTCCCCCCGGCTCTAACCCACCAGCCCCCACTCGCCTCCCAGAGCCAGGGAGAGAACCCAGGAGTCCTGGCTCCCAGCGCCCCCCCCCCCCCCGCTCTAACCACTAGACCCCACTCCCCTCCCGAGCCGGGGAGAGAACCCAGGAGTCCTGGCTCACAGACCCCCCCTGCTCTAACCCACTACCCCTCACTCCCAGAACTGGGGAGAGAACCCAGGAGTCCTGGCTCACAGACCCCCTCGCCCTAACCCACCAGTCCCCACTCCCCTCCCAGAGCTGGGGAGAGAACCCAGGAGTCCTGGCTCCCAGTCCCCCCTGCTCTAACCCACCAGCCCCCACTGCCCTCCCAGAGCTGGGGAGAGAACCCAGGAGTCCTGGCTCCCAGCGCGCCCCCCCACCCCCCGCTCTAACCACCAGACCCCACTCCCCTCCCAGAGCCGGGGAGAGAACCCAGGAGTCCTGGCTCACAGACCCACTCGCCCTAACCCACCAGCCCCCACTCCCAGAACTGGGGAGAGAACCCAGGAGTCCTGGCTCACAGACCCCCTCGCCCTAACCCACCAGCCCCCACTCCCAGAGCCGGGGAGAGAACCCAGGAGTCCTGGTTCCCAGCCCCCCCTGCTCTCACCAGCTGGGGGTCTGGCCCCATTAGCTCAATCTCACAAGTAACCCAAAGTTCGGAGGCCGTTTGCTCCTTTGTGCCCCATTGGGAAAGAAAATGGGGCTGAGACACTTCTCCCGGATCCAGGCCTGGGCCCGTCCGTGCTGGTCCCTTGCCCGTCCCCATGGGACCTTTTCCACGGCAGCGTGTCCCGTGTCCACAGGGACGACCCGGGCCCGGCCCCAGGCGCCAGGATTCACACGACTGGGATCACTCCCCCGGGCCAGCGCTGGACCTGGGATCTCTTTCTGGCGCTTCCGCCCGCCTGCTGGGTGACCTAGGGCGAGTCGCTTCATGGCAGCATGCCTCGGTTTCCCTGTTTGGCCAGGGGGGCTAATGACACTGACTCCTGCTGTAACGGGCTGTGGGGCTGGGAAGGGCGGTGGCAGAGCCAGGGCTGGGTCCTGCCCGGGCTGCAGCGCTGCGTTCCCATGAGCTGAGCTCTTATATTTAACGTTTACATTGTGGTGGGCACCTAGGGATCAACCAGGCAAAGGGGGCTTGATTTGCATGAATCCATTTTTGGGGGGGAAGGATCAGAACGGAGGTTTCCCGGCTACTTGCTGCCTGGTTCCCAGTTTTTGCCGGTCGGGAACAAGTTACCGAGTGTGGGAAACAGGGAGGGGAAATGGCCCTTCCCCACCCCCCTTTCTCCGGCTGGCCGAGGCAGCGAGACGGTGTGAAAAGTGGGGTTTGGCCCCGTCTGGGTGAGAACGCTGGGAAACGGTTCACGGGTGTGACGTGGCTTCCCCTGACCTGCGCAGGGCTTGGTCCCGTGGCCAACAGAGGAACTGGTTTTTTTTAAAAAGGGAGAGAGAAAAATTAATTTTTTTTGAGGGTTTAAATAGCCCCACCCGATCCCCCCTCTGAGACCCCCTCACACCTCTGTGGGGGTTTCTGGGGGGCAATATTTCGGGGTCTCCGAGGAGGATTTTGCAGTAGGTCAAACCCCAAACCCCGTGGCCATAGAGCTGAAAGCCGGGAGTGCCGGCCGTGGGGGGTGCTTTCTCCAGCGCTTGTAGCGGTGACACAAACATCACAGCCCAGAGGGGTGAGGCCAGCGCCTCGGGGGTGGATGGGACTGAGCCAACTCCCGGCATCTGGCCCCAGGCAGCCTGGCAAACTCCACAGCCACGTTTTAGGGCTTTGGCTCTTGCGAGCTCAATGATTATGTCAATCTGCCGCGCCCCAGATTAACGAGGGAGCCTAATTATTCTCTTGGCTTGTGTGACGCGGGGCGCCTGGGGCAGCCCACACTGGGAATGCCAAGGTCAGGGCAGGCTGCAGAAGGGAGAGCAGCTCCTCCCAAGGCTGGTGGGTAAGACTGAAGTTAAACTCCCCCACCCGTTACACACGGTGCTCCCTGATCCCCCAGCCTGGTTATGGAGAAACTGAAAAAAGCAATTCCCCCCCCGCGCCTCTTACTGCATTCCAGTTCTCTGGTCCCAGCCCGCACCCAGCTCCAGTCCAGTGAGAAGTTATCTAAAAACTCTGCACATATATACAAAATGTTCTTCTGCCCCCAAAGGGCCAGCCACACGTCAATAGGAGTTTGGATTTTATGCAAAATACCACGCTGTCGGCCAGTCCTTTAGTGTCTAAAACTACAGGTTTAGTAGAAAAGAACAGAACAGGCAGAGTGATGTGAAACGGTAAAGCCCTCGGATACATACAGCGATTTCCAAGTCCATAGATCAGGTTGTTAGCAGTGCTGGTGAGGTTGCTGGCTTGAAAGTCCCTCTGGAGTCACCCACCGCTGGGATGGGTCAGTCAGTCCTTGCTCAGAGCTTCGTTTCTAGAGACGTGACTCCAGGGCGGAGAGGAGCAGGACTGAAGACAAACTGGAGATGATGCAGCTGCCTTTTATGTCCTTTGCCATGCGGCTCGTATGTCTTTGTCCCAAACACACAGCGCATGGGCATGGAGAAGCTCTTGAAGTCTCCTGTCCACAGGCCTGTCCCTCCATGGCTTCTCCAAGTGCCTTCATTGTCCAGCTGGTGGCCTTTAATAGGCCATCGGACAGAGGGGCTAGTGCTGCTGCCAATCTGTCCGGGGGTGTCACCCAGACACACAGCACACGTTTGGAAATACAGATCTACCCCACCTACCTGTAACTCGTGATACAAAGGTGATGTACACATATAAACAACATCATCATCCTTGGCAAATCATGACGTTTTCACTGATCCTGTATGTGGCCTCTCTGCTCAGAGTCATCGCAATGATACAATATTGGCATTAATAATACCACAAAGTGTCTCCCATATGCCATGCAGCGGCCCAGCTTGTTTAACGATTTCTTAGCGCCGTACAAGAGAACAGCACCGACGAGCCGGCGGAACTCACTGCTACAGGATGTCGCGGCAGCCGAGAGGGGTCAGAAAACCAGTGGAGGTTTATAGGGATAATGAGAACATCCCCACTTCTGTTAGGAGCAAAATGGCCTGAGGGCTCCCAATCTTCATGCTTCAGGGCTCTAAACCCACCTTTGCCTATTGGCGGTCAGGAAGAAATGTCCAATAAGGGTGGGTTGTTCTCTTACTGTCCTCGAGGGGGTTGCTGAAGCAGTTGGCGACGATAAGTGACCGAGCCGGAGAGACCCACCCCCGTCTCTGGGACAGAGTGGCAATTTCTGTCTTTCCTCGGCCCACAGACAAGGGAAGTCCTCAGGTGGGGCAGAGCGAAATATGCCGAGCGGTGGCCATCGGACGAGGCGCCCTGGGATGCCACAGAGCCGGCAGCTCAGAGGATTTTGAGGGGCTGCGTGTTGCCCCCCTTGTCGTGCCAGCAGGGGTCGAAGATGGGGTAGACAGGGTTGTTGCCGAAGGATGTGTGGAAAGTGTGGATGTGGGTCAGTGTGTTGGGGTGATCGGCGTTGTAGAAGGAGACCTCCCCGTCCGTGTAGTCCAGGTAGACCCCGATGATCTCAGGTTGGGGACAGATAGCCAGGGGCCATGGATTGGTGTCAAATATCCAGTAATTCTTCCTGGCCTTCTGCCGGTCGCAGCCAATCAGCCAGTAGCCCTCGGCACAGACCTTGCTAGGGGGCCACGGCCACCACTCCACTTTGATCAACCTTCCCTGCCTCTTGGCTCGGTCCGAGACCACCCCCAGGTTCCAGCGCCGCTTCAGGCCCACGAACACCTCCCAGTAGTGCTGCCCCGCGCTGAAGCTCTGCTTGGCCACCACGCAGTTCGCTGTGTCAAATCTCCTCGGGCTGGAGTCGACATACCTTCGTTGACTGACGCATGTCACCTCCTTCCCGTCCTTCGAGATCTCCAGGTTAGGGTGAGCCGTGTCCGGGTCCAGGGATAAAACTTCCTTCTCTAGAAAGTGAAAAGGGACTGAGGCTCAGGACGCCTGGGTTCTCTCTCTAGCTCTGGGAGGGGAGTGGGGGCTGGTGGGTTAGAGCAGGGGGGGCTGGGAGCCAGGACTCCTGGGTTCTAGGCACAGATCCCAAGGCCAGAAGGGACAATTGTGATCATCTCATCTGACCTCCTGGGTTATGTAGGCCAGAGACCTGCCCTAGATGAAAATTCTCAGAGCAGAGCTTTCAGAAAACTCTCCCGTCTTGATTTAAAAAGTTGTCCTTGACGGAGAATCCACCACGACCCTGGGTAAATCGTTCCAAGGTTAATTCTCCTCACGGTTAAAAATGTATGTCTTATTTCCTGCCTAAATCTGGCTAGCTTCAACTCCCAGCAATGGTTCGCGCCAGACCTTTCTCTGCTAGACTGACTGACTGTTATTAAGTTTCAGAGTAACAGCCGTGTTAGTCTGTATCCGCAAAAAGAAGAACAGGAGTACTTGTGGATCCGAAGACGTGGGCTGTAGTCCACGAAAGCTTATGCTCTAATAAATTTGTTAGTCTCTAAGGTGCCACAAGTACTCCTGTTCTTCTTTTTGACTGTTATTAAATGCTGGTTGTTCCCCAGGTAGGTAATTACAGACTGGGATCAAGGCACCCCGGAGCTTCTCTTTGTTAAGGTAAATAGACCGAGCTCCGGAGTCTCTCACTCTAAGGCAGGTTTCTAACCCTTGAATCATTCTCGGGGCTCTTCTCTGACCCCGCTCCAGTTTATCACCAGCCCCCTTGAATGGTGGGCACCAGACCTGGACACGGGACCACCCAGTGCCGAATCCAGGGAAATCCCACCTCTGCTCTGCGCCTGCTGGCGATTCCCCTGTCCAGCCACCCCGGGCTGGCCCCAGCGGTTCTGGCCCCAGCTCCCGTTTGGCTCTGGCAGGGTGCAGAAGGGGACATGCGGGGTTCAGAGAATATCAGCACTGTAGGGTCGGGAGAGGCGCTGTCTGTGTTTATCCCAATCCCAGCTGCTTTGAGCTGTGTTCTGATCACATCACGCCCCAGCCCCTGCCCTGACCCCCCCAAACCCAGAGCTGCCTCCTGCACCCCAAAACCCTCATCCCTGACCCCACCCCAGAGCCTGCACCCCACAACCCAGAGCCTTGACCCCTTCCCGCATCCCAACCTCCTGCCCCAGCCCAGAGCGCCTCCCACACCCTGAACACCTCATTCCCAGCCCCACCCCACAGCCCTCACCCCAACCCTCTGCCCCAGCCCTGACCCTCTCCTACACCCCAAGCCCCTCATCCTTGGCCCCACCCCAGAGCCTGCACCCCCAGCCCAGAGCCCTGACCCCCTCCTGCACCCCAACCCTCTGCCCCAGCCCTGAGCCCCTCCCACACCCTGAACCCCTCATCTCCAGCTCTGCTGGGTCACGGGCATCTTCAACTAGGTCTCCAGAAAAAAAGTTTGAACACCACTGGGCCAGGATACTGGTTGGACAGACCTCCAAGGGAAAGACAGGGTGCTGCAGGGAGTGGGATAGGGCTGTGGTAGGGGGTGCTGTGCTGTGGGGCTGAGGGCTCAGCAGGACCTCTCTCCCCTGGCAGCCAGGGCTGGCCCCGATGCCCCACTGCGGCGCTAGGGGGCTCTGTACTGACGGGAGCAACCTTTCTGCATAAGGCTAAGATTTTGTCCTGGGTATTTTTAGTAAATGTCGTGGGCAATAAACAATCAATCTCGGACGCCCGGGCCCGGCTGTCTGGGGCTGGTCACGGAGGTCACGTAAAATCACGGAATCCGCGACCGACCTGTAGCTTTATCTCTGCATCTCTGTGCCTCCAGAAATTAATATTTTCTTTTTTGCAACTCTTCCGCCCGCCCGCCCCCGTCCGTCCCCCCCGATCCGCTGTGGGGCCTGGAAGTCGCGACGCGTTTACACGGCATTTCAGAGGTGGCGGGGACGGGCCGCCGGCCTGGCTCACCGGGCGGGAGCTGCAAAGCTCCGGCTTACCAGGGAACTTGCTCCGGGCGAGATTTTTCAACATTCTGGTTTCAGGAGTCTCAGCGAGCGGCTGCCAGGACGGGGCGGAGGTGGGGGAAGATCTGGGGCTTTCCTGACGGATAAATCACAGACAGATTCGAAGGTGGGAAAAGGGAACTAAAGACGGTTAAGTGAGAAAGAGACTAGCCCTGCCCACTAGCCCTCACTCCCCTCCCAGAGCCGGTGAGAGAACCCAGGAGTCCTGGCTCCCAGCCCCGCCCTGCTCTGACCCACCAGCCCCCACTCCCCTCCCAGAGCCAGGGAGAGAACCCAGGAGTTCTGGCTCCCAGCCCCCCCTGCTCTGACCCACCAGACCCCCTACCCCTCCCAGAGCCGGGGCGAGAACCCAGGAGTGGAGACCCCAGCCCACCTCCGAGAGCTGGGCACAGCCTGGAGCCTGGAGCCCTGGTTGGAGGGTCCCAGGCCGGGCGTCGGGGAAGCTGGGCCCAGGCAGATTCACTTTCGTTTTCAGGCTGGGCGGGAGCCTCCTGCTCTGCTCTGGGCAGGAATTGGCAGCTTGCACCGAGCAGGCTCAGGGACTCGGGCGGAAGCCGCTGCCCTCCTCCTGCCCCAGCTGGAGTCAGCCTCTCCTGCCAGCCCTGGGCAGGGGCTAGTGGGGGGGTGACTGACACAGCCATGAAAAGGTCTAGAAACCCTGAGCTAGGAGGGACGATTGAAAACACTGGGTGTGTTTAGTCTGGAGGAGAGGAGGCCGAGAGGGGACATGAAAATAGTTTGCAAGTACGTAAAAGGTTGTTACAAGGAGGAAGGAGAACAATTGTTCTCGTTAACCTCTGAGGACAGGACAAGAAGCGAGGGGCTTAAACTGCAGCAAGGGAGGTCTAGGTTGGACATTAGGAAAAACTTCCTAACTGTCAGGGTGGTTAAACACTGGAATAAATTGCCCAGGGAGGTTGTGGAATCTCTGTAATTGGAGATGTTTAAGAGCAGGTGAGACAAACACGAGTCAGGGATGGTCTAGATGGTGCTTGGTCCTGTCATGAGTGCAGGGGACTGGACTAGATGACCTCTCGAGGTCCCTTCCAGTCCTATTATTCTGTGATCATCAATGTCTCTCTCTTCTCTGATCAGCAGAAGGGACACTGTTCCATGCTGCCAAAGGAAGAAAGGTTGTCATCGTGCACACCAAGGAACAAGCCCCACAACTCTTGGAAATGTACCATGACAGTCCCCGCGGTGGATGTCAAGGAGTTGTCAACATGAGAACGGTGCTTACCTCAAGGTACTATTGGCCTGGGATGACAAAAGACATCGTTGAATGGGTCTGTAATGTAATTAAACCAAACCCTGACCTGTGTCATTTAAAATTACCGAACCACCAAAACAGAAAATCAACCTTCTGCTGGTGACATTTGACTCAGATGATGGAAATGAACATGCGTCGGTCTGCACTGCTTTGGATTGTTATCGAGCAGAGCCCGTCATCAGCATGGACGCGTGTCCTCGGGAAGGCTGGTAGAAGCATGAAGGGACCTATGAATCTTTAGCGCATCTGGCACGTAAATATCTTGCGATGTTGGCTACAACAGTGCCATGCAAACGCCTGTTCTCACTTTCAGGTGACGTTGTAAATAAGATGTGGGCAGCATTATCTCCTGCAAATGTACCCAGCTTGTTTGTCTGAGCGATTGGCTGAACAAGAAGTAGGACGGAGTGGACTTGTAGGCGCTAAAGTTTTACATTGTTTTTTTTTTTTGTACATAATTCTACATTTGCAAGTTCAATTTTCACGATCAAGAGATTGCACCACAGTACTTGTATTAGGTGAATTGAAAAACTCAGTTCTTTTGTTCTTTACAGTGCAAATACTTAGAATCAAAAATAAAGTGAGCACTCTCCACTTTGTATCCTGTGTTGTAACTGAAATCAATATATTTGAAGATGTAGAAAACATCCAAAATATGTAAATAAATGGTATTTATTATTGTTTAACAGCACAATTAATTATGATTAACTTTTTTAATCGCGTTATTAATTGTGATTTTTTTTTAATTGCTTGACAGCTGTAGTTTTTACACTTCCAGGTAACATTAATGGAAACAAAAGGATTGTTACTAATCGACGCCGTGTGTGATGAGACGAGATATGAAAGAACCTCAGGAATTTGGAGGTGATTTTTTCGACACTTATTTGCATAGCTTACAGGCAGTGTTTGTGTCACACTATTTTCAATAAATAGAACAGCGAGGAGAATATCTTCCTGATAGCTACAAAGAAAAATGGAAACAGCCCCTACGTGTACTCATGGTGCAAAATACTGGACACTGTGAAGCTGTGCGATTTGAGCATGGTTAACTACTTCATTGAACGTGGGCCCAAAACACGAGCATTGAGCATGAGCGAGACGTTAGCAAGACGGGCAGAGCAAATCAAGTGATATAAAGCGTAAAGACTCTGTTATGATCATACAAACCCACATGTATATATAGGAGCATGAAGTCTTTGCAACCGTTCATTAACTAGAAAAAGAAAGGATTACTAAACGTCTAAAAGTGAAACCCACTTACACAATTGGCTACTGTACTCCCTACATATTTCAGATACCAAGAAACTGGAAAATCCACCATGGGACTGTGGAAAACAACAATTGTGGAACACAAGAGACAAATGGATAGGCACAACTGGGGGCTGCTCTCGTCAAGGTATTCAGTACCTTTGTTAATGATGTGTAATTGTGATGTGTGGTCTAATCAGAAGTGTTATTGGTTGCAGAAATGTATTTACAGCCTGAAGACATCAGTACTGTAGAAACCACACAAGGGGCTTTAACGACCTGTAGACGAAAACTTGCAATTCTTGTAATGAAAATCAGGTGATAACTTTATGACATATCCCGAGTGAGCCCATCGTATATGGGAAGAGAACAGGAAGAGTGGAATAATGTCATATCACAGTTATCTGAATACACCTAGAGTGGGGCATATCACAAGTTTGGTTCTCCAGTGGTGACTTTGTAGGAATAATTATCCCACCTCGCTCACAAGGGCCCTTGTGTGTGCACATGTGGTGGAAAGTCTCTCTCTGTGCAGTATCCCACTACTAACACCAGGGAGCACCTGGGTGCACAGGGATGTGTGTCTGCACCATATCTCACTTCTGTCACCAGGGGACATCTGTGTGTCTGGGCACCCTTGGCACTATCCCACTACTGCCACCAAAGTGTGCCACATGCCCTGGGGAGCAGGGTGGGGATAGTGTGTAGGGGTGTCAGTGTCCCCGCGTTTCCCCATTTGCTAAGTGACACTTTGCCGGGGTGTGTGTGTGTGGCTGGGGATTAACAGGGAGGGGGGAGTCGGTGGGTGATGACACAGGTAGGAGAGCATGCTGGGGAGGGAGAAGCATGGAGTGAAATCACCCAGAGTTGTATAATAAAAGCCAGTGGAAATGCAGGTGTCAGCACTGCCAGGCAGGGGAGGGGGAACAGATGGGGGGTGGGTGGGGTGGGAGCCAGAAGGGGGCAAATAGCACAGATGTGCCAGCTGTTGGGTGTGATTTCAGTGTGGGCTGAATTGTCCATCCCTCCCCCGCCCACCCACCCTCCATCCATCCCTCCCCCACACACCCCTCCCTCCCCCCATTCCTCACCACACACAAACCTGGTGCATGCAGAGCGCGGCGGACTCGCCCCATCCCGTTTGCAGCCTGTCGACATCGGTGTAAATGAATCTGGTACGACAGCCTGGCAAGAACAACCGGCTTTTCAAAGGAGCGCTGTCGGCAGGGGTTTTCTAGCACGTTCTAGGCCCGTGGCGAACGAGCCCACGTTCCACCACACACTGAAGGTGTGGAGCGGGCACACACGCAAGCCAGAGCCAACAACACTGCTGAGACAACGCAGACTGAACTGTAAAAACACTTCTGCGACCAGTGTAACTGGAGCCCGGCGTGCGGAGTGAGGGGGCGGGCTGGGCCTTCGGAAAGGAAACGGACGTGCTGTAATGAGCCACGGACGAACGGCGTTCGAGGGCGAAAGGAGAACCGAGGGTTGGTTTCTACTCCCAAAGGGCTGGATTCTGATCCCAGCCGCCCCGGGGTCAAACCGGAGTCACCCCGACTGCAGTGGGGTCAGGGCCAGATTCTGATCCCAGCTCCCCTTGGGTCAACCCAGAGCGACGGCACGTGACACCCACTGCAAAACTCTGAAGGCCAATAAACAGAACCCAGCCTTTATTATTGTTTAAAAACATTGTGTTTTAAATCGAGTCTCATGGTTGTTAAGCAGACTCTGTTCCCCCGGGATAAATCCAAAGCCAAGTGAAGTTAGCGTAGACCAGGGGCTCTCAGACTTCTGTCCTGGTGACCCTTTCACACAGCAAGCCTCTGAGTGTGACCCTCCCTTATACATTAAAAACACATTCACACCATTAGAAATGCCGGAGGCAAAGCGGGGTTTGGAGTGGAGGCTGACAGCTCGCGACCCCCCATGTAATAACCTCACGGCCCCTGGAGGGGTCCCGACCCCCAGTTTAAGAAATCCTGGCGTAGCGTATTTAACTGCAGACACGAGCCCAGGTGTCTGTGTTGGGCGAAGAAGACACTCGCAGCTCCCTGTCCCGGCTGTTTTCCTTCCTTCAGGTGTTTGAACTCTTCCAAGTCGTTCCGATGCTCCCTTCTAAAGGCGTCGAGCTCCCGCGCCCGTTGGACGAAGGGTCCCGGGCCTGGGGGCTTGGCCAGGTCGTAGCACAGCTGCAGGTACCGTTCTGGGCTGCATCTCATCAGCCTCACCTCCAGTCTGAGCGCCTCCAGCCCCAGGTTCCTCAGGGAATTCTCCTCCTCAGTCCGGTGCCAGTCGAAGAAATTAATGGACGGCAGGAAGTAACTGGGCAGGTGTTTCTTCTCCAGGCAGAACT
Source organism: Chrysemys picta bellii (assembly GCF_011386835.1). Classification (NCBI taxonomy): domain Eukaryota; kingdom Metazoa; phylum Chordata; order Testudines; family Emydidae; genus Chrysemys; species Chrysemys picta. The sequence continues at coordinate 2,419,278 of NC_088794.1, forward strand.
CCAGCACCTTCAGCAGGGTCCCCACAGCAGCCGGCAACGTGGCCCAGTGCTCTGTCTCTGGGTTGAGGTCAGAAGCCCAAAACAGGACCATCTGCAAGAGAAGGAGAAGTTACTCACCATGTGCAGCTACTGGAGTTCTCCCAGAACCGGGCCCCGACGGTGCTGCACTTCAGGTGCGCCCCCCCCCCGCACCACCCGCGCCTTCGAGCAGAGATTTTTTGGTAGCAGCGCCTGTTCTGCCTGTGCGTGAGCTCCACACATCCTTGTGCCCCATACCGAGATACCTAGAGATGTGCGGACAAACCGCCCTCAGTTCCTTCTCTACCGTGACGTCCCACAAGCCCAGAGGTTCTCAAACTGGGGGTCAGGACCCATCAGGGGGTTGTGAGGTTATTATGTGGGGGGGTCGCGAGCTGTCAGTCTCCACCCCAAACCCCATTTTGCCTCCAGCATTTACAATGGTGTTAAATACATTAAAAAGTGTTTTTAATGTATAAGAGGGGTCACACTCAGAGGCTTGCTGTGTGAAAGGGGTCACCAGGACAAAAGTCTGAGAATCCCTGCACAAGATGAAACATTTTCTGTCTTGTTTTCTATCCCTTTCCTAATAGTCTCTAACACACAGATAGCCTTTTTGATGGCTGCTGCACACTGAGGGGAAGTTTTCAGGGGACCATCCACAGTGACCAACATCTCTTTCTCGAGTGGTAATAGCGAATTGAGAACCCATTGTTACGTATTTACAGTTGGGATTATGTTTTCCAACGTGCGTTACTTTGCATTGATCAATGTTGATAAGTCACCCAGTTTTGTGACATCCCCTGTAATTCTTTGCAGCCAGCTTTGGACTTAATTATCCTGAATAATTTTGCCACTTTACTGATTACCCCCTTTTCCAGACCATTAATGAATATGGTGAGCAGCACAGGTCCCAGTACAGATCCTTGGGGGACCCTGTTGTTTCCCTCTCTCCATTGCTCCATCTCTGCTCGTTAGCCAGGGTGCTATTCTTCTGGTCCTCTTACTGTCTTTTCGGATTTGGGGTATACGGTTAGTCTGCATCTCTGTTATGGTGTTTTTAAATAGTCCCCATGTTGCTTGCAGGAATTTCACCCTTGTCCAGCTCCTTTGAATTTCCATCTAACGAATTGCCTCATTTTTGTGTCGTTCCCCCCATTAGAGTTAAATGTTGCAGTGGTGGGGTCTTGTTTTTAATGATCCCCCTAAATGTAATTGCATTATGGTCACTATTACTGAGCGGTTCAACTAGATTCACCTCTTGGACCAAAGACTGAAAATCCTTGCACAGGGCAATGAGAGGCTCTAATAGCCACCAAACGAACTCCGACGGGACTCACAGAAAGACCTGATTTCTCTAAATTCATCAGATAATCAAGAACATCGGAGAGGGAAGAATGAACCGGTGAAAACTGTCACTGGGGACACCAAGGGTAAAATCTCTTCCGTTTCTGAAGGTAAGTGCTGCTAGTAGAGATCTTTGTATCTGTTTTATCTCTGCTGAGCAGGAAACCTCTGTCCCTGAGAACCACTGAGAAGCCAGGCTCTGAACCAGAGAATGGCCACTCTGGGGCGGAGAGACCGACTGGAGTCCTGGGGCAGCAGACAGGAAACGACCAGACGCTGCAGCTGGACCAGAAGTGAGACGAATCAGGTCAGAGAACCAGACCTGGCTCGAGTGAGTTGGTGCAGCTAGAGTGACTCTGTCTCGTTTGATCTTGTTCAGAATCGATAGTGTCAGAGGATATGCACGAAGAAGAGCTCTTGTCCAAGGAATGAGGAAGGCGTCTCCCAAGGATTGATAACCCAGACCTCCTCTCGAACAGAATTTCTTGCACTTTCTGTTGGCGGTGGTCGGAGAGAGGTCAACTTCTGGAAACCCTCAGGTCAGGAAAATCTGGTTGGGATTTGAGGGGACTGAGGTCAACAGGGCACTGTTTTCACTCAGAGGCCAATGTCCAAGGGGTACCTGGGCCCGGACCCAAGGCTGCTCAGAGGGAGAGCTCCATCGTGAAGAGCCTAAATTTAATCTCCAGCTTTTACAAGATCTCCTTTTAACCGCTGAGTGGATTTTGCACTTTGCTGGGATTTGGGGGTATCTCAGGCAGCGGCTACACTGGGAATGTCCGTCACTGACCGGGGAAGCTGGAATCCTGGGGATCCCGGCATACCAAGTCAGTGACAACCCCCAGAGCAAAAACCTCTCAGACTGGAGGGGAATGGGCAGGCAGAGGAGGGAGGGGGCAAGGGGAACATTAAACGGAATCCCCCCCCCCCAAGTATAAAGAAATAAATGAGGTGAGCTAACCAGCACCGCACTCTAATTGTAACTAAAATTGGAGGTTTGGCTAAGCTAAGCCAAGGTGAAGCGGACACGCTGGACGCTCCATCTTAGGCCATCAGGGGGTGGAGAAGGAATTGAGGGTGGTTCATCCGGGCACCTCTATATATCCTCGGTATGGGGCACGAGGATGTCTGGAGTGCGCGCTTGGCAGAATGGGCACTGCTACCCAAATTCTCCCAACAAAGGCATCTGGGGCGCATGGGCACCTGAGATGGAGAACCCAGAGTGAAACAGTTGGAAGAAGAAACACGCAGCTCTAACCACTAGACTCCCCTCCCCTCCCAGAGCTGGGGAGAGAACCCAGGAGTCCTGGCTCCCAGCCCCGCCCCTGCTCTAACCACTAGACCCTACTCCCCCCCCCAGAGCCGGGAGAGAACCCAGCCCTCTCTGCTCTCCCTCCCGTTACTCTAACCGACTAGATCTTTCTCCCCTATACCCGTGGATGCTCCTATCACCCATTCCCTACCCCCTCCCACTCTGCCCTCTCTGTCAGAGTTACCTTCAGGTGGCAGGAGGTCAGGACTTTGCCGTACCGCGGCCCCCACTTCTCCATGTTGATTTGCTTCAGCAGCTGCAGGGCCTCCCGCCTCCACCCAGCACCATCGAGGTCAATGTCCCTGAGGAGTCGGGTCTCAGCCCGGGAGAAAGTGAGCCTGGGATGGGGTGGGGGAAATGGGACAGGGCTGAATGAGAGCATGGGCTCAGACAGACCCCCCATCCCAAACCTGCACCGAGGGGGGGGTGTCTTTGCCCCCCCCCCCATGCTGGAGGGGATGAGCCCCCCTCTGTGTGTGTTTTTGTTGCCTTCTGCTAGAACAAACGAGATTTGCATTTTTACCTCCAATACAGATTCTTGGCCATCAGATCGGTCCCAGTTTTGTAAATGTCCATGATATTCCAGGTGGGGTTGATCCGCTCCGTGTCTTGCTCCCGGTCCCACCAGTCGGAGAGCCACCGGAGATCCTGCCGTGGCCAATCCATGGACATGTCCACTTTATTCTGGATGGTGGGTACCAGGTCTATAGACACAGCTTGGCCGTCCACCTCCAGGCTGAGCTGCACGGAAGAGCATTTTGCAAAGTCGCTCAGTCTAACGTTGCCTTGAAGAGGGCAAGACAGAGGGGTGGGAGTCAAAAGCCAACAGCTGACACAGGTCAAAGCTTTGCAGATCTGAGATGATGGAAGAACAAAGGTCAAGGGAATGAGGGCCAAGATCCCAGGACTCCTGGGTTTTTGATTAATTGATTAATGGAGATATCCCATCTCCTAGAACTGGAAGGGACCTTGAAAGGTCATCGAGTCCAGCCCCCTGCCTTCACTAGCAGGACCAAGTACTGATTTTGCCCCAGATCCCCAAGTGGCCCCCTCAAGGATTGAACTCACAACCCTGGGTTTAGCAGGCCAATGCTCAAACCACTGAGCTATCCCTCCCCCCTATTTCTGAGTCTTTCTTTGAGTCCCTGTGACGTTGTGTGACTAACTTCATCTCCATGGGCACATGGTGATTTAGTGGAAGAACCGAAGAGTGAAACCAAGAATCCCGACTCCCTAACCCCTAACTCTGGGAACTCCATTGTGCTAGAGATTAAGAAGGAACAGGGTAAAATTTCTCAGAAAACATCTCTGCCAGTGCAGAAAACATCTCGACCCACAGCCCCCTGCTAGCCCAGCCCTGGGCTCACCCCATAACTGTGCCGATGCCCCTGAATCCAACCTGCAGCCCCTGCTAGCCCAGCCCTGCCCCCCCAGCTCTGCCGGTGCCCCTCACTCCCGACCCGCAGCCCCCTTTTAAATTTATTTCCCATTTTATCCTATTCAATTTTAACAGTTTTCCCTTCTGCATTTCCCTCATAGGTGGTGCTTGTAATTTCTCCGCGTACAGAGCGCCGTATTTTATCTCTTTTATACTTACTAATGCCGGTAACAGGGTTTCTTCTCTCTAAAAACAGAGATGGGGTAAGAAAAGGGCTCGTTAAAATCTATTCCACTCAGATGCTTGTACAGAAGGCTGATCGCAAAGGTAAAACTGGAAGAAAATGACGAGATTCCTGCAGGGTTGGAAGAAGTCAGATTTCTTTGTGTCTATGTTAATCCAGTCTTGGCCAGCTCCCAGTTATAGCCACGGGTTGTCGGAAGGGCTGAAATCAACACGCACCGGAAATACGATCATCTGGGCCTGTTCTTCACTCACCAGTTCCACTGATTAACCCCTTCACTTACGGGGAGGATTTTTAACCCAGTAAAGAAGATCCCGACAACCCCGATGTGGATGCAGGGGAGGGACCCATTGGGACGCAGACCAGTCAGGGCTCCTGACCTACAGAATTTGCTCTGCAAAAATCCAGGACATTTCCTGTTATTTCAGAAATTCACCTGGACAGAGAACGAAAACCCCGGACATCTGGTAACCCTGGGAAAGGCAGGTTTGAAACAGTGAGCAGAGAAAACTGGTTTTCTGTTTGATTCCGACTGCGTTCAGGGAAACAGGACTTTACGCATAAACGCTGTCAACGAACAAGATTGCATCAAAGAAAATACTTGACTCTTATCATCAATTTCTCCTCCTAACAGGAACAACCAACAGCTCCCCAGATTTGGTCAACTGCTCGGGTCAAAAGCCCTCCTGGTCGGGAATGACAAGATGGATCGATGCGGGGACCAGGACCCTGACTGCCATGGACCGGACGTTTTCCTTGAAAGCGCTCGCCATCTTGGAACCTGCTAACAGGGACGAGCTAAAAAATCCAGCTCTGGAAGAAGGAGACGGGTGCAAGGCCCGGGAGTAACTCACGCCCTGGCCTGTAGTATGGCCCAGGAAATACAGAGTTCGGGAAATGCCTGCACAGGGCTAATACTGGCAATAGCCCCTGAGAACGACCCCCGGCCCCCCAGCTGCAGTGACTGGGTTACGTGTGCGGGAGGGAACCGCTGGAGCAGCGTGGGAGAGCCGGGACTGCGATATGACAATATCTGGGGAGTAGTTTGAGGAGCGTCACGGGGTTTATTTATTGGTTTAGTTACAGGCCTTGATTAATGAACGCAGCACCAATGGATTAACACGAAGCCAGACACTTACCCTCGGCCAGAGCATTCTCGACAAATTCATGGAACTTTCTAGCTACCAGGAATGGATCGATGCCGCTCCTCCAGAGATCCCTCTGAAAAGGGTGAAATCAAATTTATTCAGATGCTTTAATCCAAAATAAAAAGAAGTTGTGGATTAGGAGTGAGGGGCACTAGCAGAGCTGGGCGGGGGGGGGGGAGCCCAGGGCTGGGCTGGCAGGGGCTGCGGGTCGGGAGTGAGGGGCACCGGCAGAGCTGGGGGGGGCAGGGCTGGGCTAGCAGGGGCTGCGGGTCGGGAGTGAGGGGCACCGGCAAGGCTGAGGGGGGCTGGGCTGGGCTGGGCTGGCAGGGGCTGTGGGTCGGGAGTGAGCGGCACCGGCAGAGCTGGGGGGGAGCCCAGGGCTGGGCTAGCAGGGGCTGCAGGTCGGGAGTGAGGGGCACCGGCAGAGCTGGGGGGGAGCCCAGGGCTGGGCTAGCAGGGGCTGCGGGTCGGGAGTGAGGGGCACCGGCAGAGCTGGGGGGGGGCAGGGCTGGGCTAGCAGGGGCTGCGGGTCGGGAGTGAGGGGCACCGGCAGAGCTGGGGGGGGGCAGGGCTGGGCTAGCAGGGGCTGCGGGTCAGGAGTGAAGGGCACCGGCAGAGCTGGGGGGGGGCAGGGCTGGGCTAGCAGGGGCTGCGGGTCGGGAGTGAGGGGCACCGGCAGAGCTGGGGTGGGGACAGGGCTGGGCTGGCAGGGGCTGCGGGTCGGGAGTGAGGGGCACCGGCAGAGCTGGGGGGCAGGGCTGGGCTAGCAGGGGCTGCGGGTCGGGAGTGAGGGGCACCGGCAGAGCTGTGGGGGGCAGGGCTGCGCTAGCAGGGGGCTGCGGGTCGGGAGTGAGGGGCACCGGCAGGGCTGGGTGTGTGGATGACTCTGGAGGACACATTCTGATACGATCTCACTTACCCGTCGCCTATTTATTTCTTTTATGTCTTCCTCCGTGAGGTCCAAGTCGAGAACCTTCCCATCTAAGATGTCTCTCAGGGTCACCTTGTTATAATCCACCACCAGCTTGTTCTCCCAGCGGTACACCGGCACCCCGGGCTTCAGGCTCAGCCAGGAAGGCAGGAAATGTAGCTCTGTGCCCGGGGGGCTGTACAGGGTCCCCAGCAGGATCACGTTCGTCCTGTACTGGATGGGGGCCAGGAAGTCGTAGTCGCTGCTGCTGGACTCTGCCCGGACGTGGAGGTCCTGGGCTTGGCCGCCCACCAGGATGGCTTCTCCAGTGAACAGCTGCACGTTCCACTCGTGCACCCGAGCCATGATCCTGCCGACCAGCGCTTGCACCAGCCGGCACTCCCGCTCCCTTCTCTGGTGTTCCCTTTGCTCGGGGTACACGTGGGTCCCCAAGAACCAGTCAAGGAACTCCTGGGCGACTGTACGAGACTCAACCTCTTTCTCTTCCATTTCTCCTGGCCCCTGGACCCCACCCTGGGATTTGTCAGCCATCCCCGGGGGGCACCGGTGGGTCCTGGCAGGGCCGAGCCCTCCTCAGTCACCGGGAAAACTCTTGCAGTTCAGCTCTGCACGTCTTGTAGGATGCTTCCTCTCCCGGCCGTAGCTGTTTCCTGTCTGTCGCTGAGCTGTGCGGTGGTGTGTATGTGTGTATGGGGGGAGGGGAGTACACTGGTTATCTGTGCCAGAGGGACCTTTGGCATCTGACTTACTGAAAATGACGCACCCATAATCCTGTCATAGTGAAAGTGTCAGTCCGGAGATCAATTCCACTCGGACTCATAGACTCACAGTTTCTAATCTGACTTCCTGTCTAACACAGGGTGTAGGATTGTGGTGCCTTTAAGGGCCGAGCTCCCAGCCTGGGATGCGGTGACGCTCGTATTGTGTTGCACAGCTGGCTGGAACCACACTGAGATAAAGCAGAGCTGTGGAGAGCGTCGAGCCGTCACTGACCACACCCGGTACCAGGAGCAAATGAACGAAGAACAGACGCCGGGTGGAAGGATGGAGCAATGAACAGCCCCACCGGAGTTAAAACTTTGTGGGACACTGGAGGTGGTTTGAACAGCGCTTCCCTCTGGATCGGCAACAATGGGATCCAGCGAACAGGAAGACATCCGAAGGTAGCGATAGGCGTGACCAGGAGCTGGTCCTGGAGCAGCCGATGGGTTTCAGTTTCTCTGGCAGAGAGGCGAACGATGAAACGGGAGAGAAATTTGAGGTATAGCCAGGGTGACCAGACAGCAAATGTGAAAAATCAGGACGGGGGTAATAGGAGCCTATATAAGAAAAAGACACAAAAATTGGGACTGTCCTTATAAAATCGGGACATCAGGTCACCCTAGGTATAGCGCACTCCTGTTTCATCCTTGTGAGGAGAGATGTTCTTACTCAGAGGTAGTGAGGGGAATCTAGCATTCAGGCCTGTCGATTTGCCTGAGATAGAATTTGGGGGGTTGTTGGCCCGTTTGACTTTTGATACACTTATATCCTTACTAACGTGTGTGAACACAGAACAGAGACGTGGGGTGTTGCATCTGCCCACAGCCAGATGGGGTTGATAGCACAATCCCACTAAACAGCGCACTGCCTGCACTTCCGACTCTGCCCTTCTGCTCTCTGGCGAGGGACAAGAACCGAGGGAGGCAGGGGAGCCCTACCAGGGTACAAAAAGAAGGAGGGAAAAACCAGTCAAACAGCACGAGCAGAGGCACTGAGCAGCTCTGGAGAGAGCCAGAGGTGCCGGGCTAAAGCTAAAACAAACCAGTGTAAATTCAGTGTAATGGAAATAACATACCTAGGAGAGACGTTCTCACGCCAAGGTGTAGGAGTTCATCACTTGCCCCTTCGCCAACAGACAAGGGGGGTACAAACATTCCGAGAGCGCTACAATGTAAAGGTGTCCAAGGGACACGGGATGCAAATCATAATAAAGAGTCTGAGAACCAGATGGAATTGAAGAGGTCCCAGTCCTAGGTACTAGGACGGTACATGCAAAACTAAGTTGTCCATGGACACCTCCGCGGAGATTTGGCGTTGTCCTCTTACAGCACCATGGTCCCAAGTGGAGACCAGTGACTTTGTGTCATGGGTGCTAACAAAAACGGAGGGTCAATACACTCAACTAGAGCAGGAGGCTTTGGGCTTAGGGTGTAAAAGAATTTCACGTCTTTATTTATGGGAACCACGTAGCTGAAACTGACCATTGCCACTGCCAGCCCCCGCTTCCCCCCAGAATACAGAGACTATATTTTCAGTTCCAAATGTATCCTTTGCCAATTGCTTCCAAACCTAGGAGAGGCTGGCTGGTTGCAAACACGCTCGCTGGAGCACTGGCCAAAAGTGCGGTGGAGCAAAGTTCAGAGTTAGATTTTGTCCGTCACTCAGAATTTTAAAAGTCCCGTCCGGTCTCAGACAAAATGCGGATGGCGATTGCCAGAGCTACTGCTCGGGATGAAACCCTGCCGAAGGTAACTGAGGCTGTTAGCACAGGACGTGGGAAAGCAGGTTCCCAGCCCCTATTATCAATACAAGGGGAGCTCTCCGCACTAGGCGGCATTTTGTTAAAGGCGTTACAGAAAAATACATTAAAAAGGAGACATGAAGATCAGTTGGGGATTGAAAAACCTCAGAGAACGGCCAGAGCCCTTTTATGCCGGCCTCACATGAACAGTGATGTGGAGGAAACTGTCCAGAGTTGCTGTATGTGCCAAAAATACAGGCCAAGTCAAGCAAAAGAGCCTGTGTTGGTGGCACAGGAAAAAAATGGCCCCCTGGAGCAAAGGAAGCCTAGATTTGTTTACACTGGCTGGAAAAAAACGTGTACTTGTCCTAGACTATAATTCTCACCTCCCCGAGATAACCTTACGAGAAGACACTAGGATTAAACGGGTCATGGCGCATATCAAATCTGTTTTTGCTAGACATGGTCTACCTGACACAGTAATGTCTGACAGTGGCTGCAGTTCGGTGGCCATGAGGTTACGCCGTCTGAAAATGTAACTGCAAATGGGGAATCGTCATCAAACGCATCTGTTTCCAGTGGTGTGCCGCAGGGACGGTTCTTAGCCCCATGCTATTTAACATCTTTATAAATGACCCTAAGTGGCCCCCTCAAGGATTGAACTCACAACCCTGGGGTTAGCAGGCCAATGCTCAAATGACCTGGAAGAAAACATAAAATCATCACTGATCAAGTTTGCAGTTGACACAAAAAATTCGGGGAGTGGTAAACAACGAGGAGGACAGGACACTGATTCAGAGGGATCTAGATCACTTGGTCAACTGGGCGTAAGCCAACCCCGTGCATTTTAATACAGCGAAATGTAATGCATGTCTCTGGGCACAAAGACTGCAGGCCATACTTACAGGCTGGGGGACTCGCTCCTGGGAAGCAGAAACAGGGGAATCGCACATGGGAGCAGAGAGGTTATTTGACCTCTGTATTTGGCCCTGGTGTGATCGCTGCTGGAAACCTGAGTCCAGTTCTGGTGCCCACCATTCAAGGGGGCTGGTGATAAATTGCAGAGGGTTCAGAGAAGAGGCGCGAGAATGATTACGGAAATAGCTAGAAAATCTGTTGTCTAGTGACAGACTCAAAGAGCTCAGTCTACTTAGCTTCACAAGACGGTGAAGGGGTGACTTGATCACAGTCTGTAAGTAGCTACATGGGGGGAAAGTATTTAATAATCAGCTCTTCAGCGTAGCCGAGAAAGGTCTAACACGAGCCAAAGGCTGGAAGTTGAGACGAGACAAATTCTGACAATTTTAAAATCAAGACTGAAGGTTTTTCTCAAAGATCTGCTCCAGGAATGATTTTGGCCCGTGTTATACAGGCGGTCAGAATACATGATCACAATGAAGCTTAGAATCGATGAAGCTCTAAGTTGTTCCAATAGTCACTTGTTAACAATCTGCCCTTTATTTCAAGTCTAAACCTGCCCAGCTCCAACTTCCAGCTATTGGCTCGTCTTATTTCCACTGACGGGGGTCTGATCTCAGCCCCCCCAGGGTGAATCTGGAGTCACCCCTGATGGCAATGAGATCAGGGCTGGATTCTGATCTCAGCCCCCCCAGGGTGAATCTGGAGTCACCCCTGATTGCAAAGAGATCAGGGCTGAATTCTGATCTCAGTCCCCCAGGGTGAATCTGGAGTCACCCCTGATGGCAATGAGATCAGGGCTGGATTCTGATCTCAGCCCCCCCAGGGTGAATCTGGAGTCACCCCTGATTGCAATGAGATCAGGGCTGGATTCTGGTCTCGGGGATGCTGGGGTCATGCCAGAGTCACCCCATGTGAGCCCGACTCTCACAAAACCCAGAAGACCTATGAAAAGAACTTGAGACTATTTATTGTTCCGTATCTCAAGGGTTCGAAGTAAAAGATCCGTTCCCCCAGTGTAAATGCAGAGCAAGTGCAGACCCACTGGGGTCTGTCAGTTCAGATAAAAGCCCAACTATCTCTGTTGGGAGCGGAGGCTGCTCACAGCTCCGTGAAGAGGCTCGTGTCAAAAGATATCTTCAGGTGTTTGAACTCTTCAAAGTCGTTCTGATGCTCCCTTCTAAAGGCGTCGAGCTCCCGCGCCCGTTGGACGAAGGGTCCCGGGCCTTGGGGCTTGGCCAGGTCGTAGCTCAGTCGGAGGTACTGTTCTGGGCTGCATCTCATCAGCCCCACCTCCAGTCTGAGCGCCTCCAGCACCAGGTTCCTCAGGGAATTCTCCTCCTCAGTCCGGTGCCAGTCGAAGAAATTAACGGACGGCAGGAAGTAATTGGGCAGGTGTTTCTTCTCCAGGCAGAACTCCAGCACCTTCAGCAGCGTCCCCAGAGCATCCGGCTCCATGGCCCAGTTCTCTGTCTCTGGGCTGAGGTGGGAAGCCCAAAAAAGAACCATCTGTAACAGAAACATGCAGCTCTAACCACTGGAGACTGCTACCCCCCACAACAAGGGCTAGAACCCAGGCGTCCTGGCTCCTGGCCTCCCTCCTCTAACCCACTCCCCTCGCAGAGCTGGGGAGAGAACTGAGGAATCCTGGCTCCCAGCCCCCTCCCCCCCCCGCTCTAATCTTCTACATCTTTCTCCCCTATATTCAAGGAGGCTCGTATCACCCATTCTCCACCCCCTCCCACCCTGGCTCCCCCGTCTGAGTTACCTTCAGGTGGTAGGAGGTCAGGACTTTGCCGTAGCGCGGTACCCACTTCTCCATGTTGATTTGCTTCAGCACCCGCAGCGCCTTCTGCCTGCACCCACCATCGGCGTCAATGTCCTTGAGGAACTGGGTCTCCGCCAGGGAGAAGGTGAGCCTGGAGTGGGGTGGAGGGAAATGGGGCAGGGCTGAATGGGTCAGACAGACCCCCATCCCCAACCTGCACTGAGGGGGGGCCTGTGCACCCCCTGCTGGAGGGGATGAGCCCTGCTCTGTGTGCATTTGTGTTGCCTTCTGCTGGAACAAATGAGATTTGCATTTTTACCTCCAGTACGAATTCTTGGCCACCAGATCAGTCCCAGTGTTGTAAATTTCCTTGGTATTCCAGGTGGGTTTTCTCTGCTCAGTGCCCTGCTCCCGGTCCCACCAGTCGGAGAGCCACCTCAGATCCTGCTGCGGCCAATCCATGGACATGTCCACTTTATTCCGGATGGTGGGCACCAGGTCTATAGACACAGCTTGGCCGTTCACCTCTGCACTGAGCTGCACGGCTGGACTAATTGGTGTAATACCCACAGTGTTCTCCAGTCTAATGTTGCCTTGGAGAGGGCCAGACAGAGGAGTGGGAGTCAACAGCCAACAGCTGACATAGGTCAAAGCTTTGCAGATCTGAGATGATGGCAGGGCAAAGATTAAGGGAATGAGGGCCAAGATCCCAGGACTCCTGGGTTCTCTCCCAGCTCTGGGAGGGGAGCAGGGTCTAGTGGTGAGAGCAGTGGGGGCTGCCAGCCAGCATTCCTGGCTTCTATTTCTGTGTCTCTCTGACATTGTGTAACTACCTTCATCTCCATGGGCATGTGGTGAGTTAGTGGAAGAGCTGAGACTAGAAACCAGGAATCCCGACTCCCTAACCCCTAACTCTGGGAACTCCATTGTGCGGGAGAGATTATGAAGGAACAGTGAAAAATTTCTCACCACACAGCTCTGCTGGTGCTCCTTAATCCTCACCTCCAGCCCTGAGCTTCCCCCTTTATGTCCCCCAGCTCTGACGATGCCCTGACCCACAGACCCCGCTATCACAGCTGTGGGCTTCCCCAACGCACAGCTCTGCTTGTGCCCCTGAACCCCAACCGGCACCCCTACTATCACAGCCAGGGGCTCCCCCATCCCCACGGCTGTCAGTGCCCCTCAATCCCGACAGCCCCTTTTCAATGTATTTATTATTTCACCCTACGCAATGTAACAGTTTTCCCTTCTGTATTTCCCTCGTGCTTATAATTCCTCCACTTACAGAGTCCCTTAATGTATCGAATTTGACTTACTAATTCCAGGAGCAGGGTTTCTTTGCTCTAAAAAAAGAGAAGGGGCAAGAAAAGCGCTAGTTAAAATCTACGACACTCCAATTCTTCTACAGAAGGCTGGTCACAAAGGTAAAACTGGAAGAAAATAGGGAGATTCCTGCAGGGTTGGAAGAAGTCAGATTTCTTTGTGTCTATGTTAATCCAGTCTTGGCCAGCTCCCAGTTACAGCCACGGGTTGTCGGAAGTGCTGAAATCAACATGCACTGGAAATATGATCAGTTAATCCTGTTCCACACTCGATAGTTCCACTGTTTAACTACTTCACTTACGGGGAGGATTTTTATCCCAGTATAGGAAAATCCATACCACCCCTGCCAGCATGGATGCTGTTCTACCGGTATTAAAGGGCTGTCGCGCTTGGCAAGGAATTGACTGGAGAACAGCAACACAAGCCAGGTTGAAATGGGATTAAGAACATCCCCGGGACATGGCTATAAAAACACAACATTTACCCAGTGCAAATTGGCGTTATGTCCTTTACCACGGTCGCAAGGGTGCACCTCTTTGGCAAACTCCTTGGGAAGTTAAAGAATGAATTAACAGCAGATGGCAAAAAAATAAACCTGAAAAATATTCCTCAGGAGAGCTGCTGGGATTTAGGTCCCCATAGTTACGGCCCTCGCGGTAGGGAGTATTCAGACCCCTCAGTGCCGTAGCTGTGTACCTAACTTTTATGTGTAGACGAGGCCGTAACGAGCGCAATCTGGTTACTTTATCAAAAAAAAGATTAAGAGGTGATTGAATTACAGTGTATAAGGATCTTCATGGGGAGAAAATCTCAGGTACCAACAGGCTCTTTAACGTAGCAGATAGGGTGCCAGGTGTCCGGTTACCTCCCGCCGCCCCATGAGTCTATTGTGCCGGGCACATCCACCTACCCCCACCTCACCTCTAGGACTCCAGTGTGCTGGGAGCCTCTCCCCCACCCCACCCCCCCGCCACAATTCCAGTGCACTGGGAACATCTACCCCCCCCCCCCACTATTCCAGTGCTGTAGCTACCCACCCCCATGATCCCAGTGCACTGGGAGCATCTACCCCTCCCCCCACTATTCCAGTGCTGTAGCTACCCACCCCCATGATCCCAGTGCACTGGGAGCATCTACCCCCCCCCACTATTCCAGTGCTGTAGCTACCCACCCCCATGATCCCAGTGCACTGGGAGCATCTACCCCCCCCCCCCCACTATTCCAGTGCTGTAGCTACCCACCCCCATGATCCCAGTGCACTAGGAGCACATCCACCTTGAAGATCCCGACTCCAAGCACACTGCTTCTCGAGAAGTTTATGTAGAGTTTGTTATGGTTGGTGTTTCTCTCTATATATATATTTTAAAAAATAAAAAGTTAATAGAAAAAAAAAAAACAAGAAAGCAAAGCCAACCAAACCAAACCCCCTATGGCAGTGTTTATCATCTTCCTGACCGGCCTTAACTAATTAATGCAGTAATAATGAATGAATATTCACAAAGAAATTTACCTTCAATCAGAGCTTTCTGGACACACTCCCACAATTCCGTCATTACACTATATGGACTAACGCTATTCTTCCAAAGCCGTAGCTGGAAAGGGGTGAAACAAGACATCTTTAGACGCTTTAATCCAAATCAAGAGGAAGTTGCGGGTTGGGACTGAGTGGGACCAGCAGAGCTGTGGTGGGGAGCCCGGGGCTGAGAGCCGGGGGCTGCGGGTGGAGACTAAGGGATGCTGGCAGAGCTGTGGGGGTGGAAAGCCCCGGGCTGGGCTAGCCGGGGGCTGCAGATCAGGATTGAGGGGCAATGGCAGACCTGAGGGGGTGAGGGGGGGGAAGATCCCAGAGCTGGGCTAGCAGAGAGTGACTTTGAATGCCCTATGGTCTCACTTACCTGCCGGTCATTTATTGTTTTTATGTCTTCCTCTGTGAGGTCAATGTCCACCGTCTTCTTCTCCAAGAGATCTCTCATTATCAGCTTGTTATAATCCACCACCACCTTGTTCCCCCAGCGGTACACCGGCACCCTGGTCTCCATGCTCTCCCAGACGGGCAGATGACTTTTCGGGGTGTAGAGTTTGCTGTACAGGCTGCCCATAAGGATCAGGTTCGTGTTGTACTGGATGGGGACCAGGAAGTCGTAGTCGCTGCTGCTGGACTCTGTCCGGACATGGAGGTGCTGGGCTTGGCTGCCCACCAGGATGGCTTTTCCAGTGAACATCTCCACGTTGCACTTGTGCACCCAAGCCATGATCCTGCCGACCAGCGCTTGCACCAGCTGGCGCTCCCCCTCCCTTCTCTGGTGTTCCCTTTGCTCGGGGTACACATGGGCCCCCAAGAAGTAGTTCAGGAACTCCTGGACAAGTGTATGAAGCTCAGCCTGTTCCTCTCCCCTTTCCCTGGGCACCCCTGCCTCACTCTGGTGCTTGCCCGCCATCCCTGCAAGGCTCAGATGGCTCCTGGCAGGGCTGAGTCCGCCTCAGTCACTCGGAAAACTCTAGTAGTTCAGCTCTGCACTTCCTGTAAAGGCACCTCCTCGCCTGTCAATAGCTCAGCCACATGGGGGAAGGGGGCGTTGTTTGCAGGGGGAATCGGCCGGTTATCTGCCAGAGAGACCTTTGGCATCTGACTTACTGGAAATGACACCACCACAATAATACAATAGCAAAAGCATGAGTCATTAGGAGACAAATTCCACTTCTTTCAGACTCACAGGGACCCCTGTGGTCATCTGCTGAAACGTCCTGTATCACACAGGCCAGTGGCTGCCCTGAATTAATCCTTGTTTGCACTAAACCCCAGTTCATATTGGCAGGCTGGCTGGAGCGGCTCAAGGGCGTGAGTACCAGCCTCCGGGCACACTGCTAAGAAGCAGGGCACAAACCAAAGATTGGGTGTGAATTCTATACTTAGATTTTGCCAACTAGTTATCAAGTGTAAACTCCTCCAGGCCGGCGCTATACCAGCCTTAACACAGAGTGACAGACAGTCCCCTGGGATACTCTGATCTATCTTGCACCTACACACGCCTGCCTTTGTGACCGATGGTCCCTCACACCAAAAATCACAATAATATTCAGGTTCCTCCCAAGCCCAAAGGACCTGTCACTTACCCCAGGTCAATTACACCCTAGATCTGATACCAAAGACAACCCCCTTGTAGCAAATCCTATAATAAATTATCTAAAGATTTACTAACTAAGAAAAAGAAATGAGAAGTTATTTATGAGGTTAAAGCAGGTAACACACACACACACACACACACACACACACACACACACACGAATTACAGCCTTAGGTTCCAAAAGATGGTAGAAGTTTCTATAATGAGCAAGCTCTATACGTCCCTTCGGGCTAGCCGTGGCCACGCACTGGGGATCTTTGTTTATGCTTAGTAACCCCGGCCCCTCAGAGACCAAGCAGCAAAAAGACACATTTTCTTCCTGTCAAGGAGTTTTATTCCCTTCCCCCAGAGTTCAGGTGGATGGGATGAGTTCATGTACAGGTCTTCTCTTCATGGGGGCAGGAGTGGAATACCATTAACGAAGTCTTTGTTCTTTAAGGTTTAACGATGGCACATTTAATTCTTGGTGGGCGGGGCCCTGACACCTTCTGTAGGAACCCAGCATTGTACATTAATTAATGCTTCTTTCCTGTTTGCTGATTTACACAATTACAGAGGATTCCAATGCAAACACTTCCTGCCACCTTATAACATGGGGTACAGATGGTATAAGTGAGATTAACACACCGGACCCTCGCTTGAACATGGGGTTTTGGATCCATGCGTGGTCCAGCATTAAAGCAGGGACCGCGCTACCATGGATCCCAATGTAATTAATTACATTTGGGATCCATGCACGGTCCCGCGCTATAAGTGAAATTGCGCTATACAGACACGTGTTCTAGCGCGGGTCCGCTGTACATGCAGCATCCTACAAGCGTTTCATAAAGTCTGAACCCGAAATACGTTCTTAGAAACATAACAGACTGCTAACACACAGGTGAGCCAGACTGGTTTCCAGCTCGGTATTTGTCAGTGTTCGGTTGAGACCTTGGGGCCTTGGCATGAGCTGGCCCCTGGTCTGCCAGAGTCACACAGATTTTTCAGAAAAACGTCCCATCTTGATTTACAACTTGCCAGTGAAGGAGAATCCACCCGAGTGGTTAAGTCCCCTCACTATTAAATTCATTCTTCTTTCGAGTCTAAACCTGTCCAGCTTAAAATTCCAATCATTGGATCTTATACCTTTGTTTGCTCGATAGAAGAGCTCCCTATTATCAAATTTCTGTTCTCCATGTAAGAATCATTAAAAAGGGGCTAGAGAATAAGACGGAGAATATCTTATTGCCCTTATATAAATGCATGGTATGCCCACATCTCGAATACTGCGTACAGATGTGGTCTCCTCATCTCAAAAAAGATATACTGGCACGGGAATAGGTTCAGAAACGGGCAACTAAAATGATGAGGGGTTTGGAACGGGTCCCATATGAGGAGAGATTAAAGAGGCTAGGACTCTTCAGCTTGGAAAAGAGGAGACTAAGGGGGGATATGATAGAGGTCTATAAAATCATGAGTGGTGTGGAGAAATAAGGAATAGTTATTTACTTCTTCCCATAATATTCCTCTCAGAGACACCCACCAGTTTCTCCTCAGCGACCCCTACTAAACCTCAGAGAACCCCATGCCACCTCAGAAATACTCAATATCTCTCTGAGACCCTGAATATCCCCTAATATACCCACAGGGACCCTCCCCCATTATCCCCCAGGAAACCCAATGCCCCCTCAGAAATGTCCCCATATCCCCCCCCAATAACCCACACAGAAACCCACCAATTTCCCCCCTCAGAGACATATCCAAATATCCCAGAGAGACCTTCCAGTTTCATCCCCAATAACCCCCCAATATCCCTCCCCAGGGACCACACAACCTCCTCCCCGACCACCTCCCAACATCCAACTCAGACACCCCTAATATCCTCACGGGGACCCTGCAACATCCCCCTCAGAGACCCCCAATATCCCCTCAACATCCCTCTCAGATCCCCAATATTCCCCTCAGAGATCCCTGATCTCTCTCCAATATCCCCCCGACACCCCCTCAGGCCCCTTCCCCCAATGGCCGTTGGCACCATGACTCCCCTCCCCCCTGCAGCACAGCTGTGAAGGGCGGGAAGGAAGCGGCTCCAGCACAGGGTGGAGGAAGGGGAGTAACAGCCAACAGTCACTGGGGGGGGGGGGCTGAGGGGAGATATTGGGGTGTCTGAGCGGGTTGTTGGGGGATATTTAGGGGGTCTTTGAGGGGCAATGTTGGGGGATGCATTCTGGAAAACCTCCAGATGCTGCTTGAATTTCTTTTGCGAAGTCTCCAGCTCCTGTTTTAAATCCTGCTGGCTGGTCACTTGTGAGTTCTGCGAGCACCTCCATTATTTGGTCCATCTTGGGTCAACTGGAATAGATCTGTCTTCTCGGATCCCATCGCTGACACCAATGTTGCCCCTTTTCGACCCACACAGCTAGTCAAAGTTTGTGGCCTGGAGGGTGTCTCAGTTGGAAATAGAAATCGATGGAGTCTGGTATCCTCTTTGCCGCGGTCTTGTTTATTCACAAGGAACATACGAAGTCCTGCTTCTCCAAATGCAGGCGGAACCGGGAACACAAAAAGCAGTTCTTAGCTTACAGCCCCAAACCGCTTCAACGGAAAGTTCTCTCAGTACCTTTTGCCCGGCTTTCTTGCTTGTAGCCTCTGCCTCAGACTCTGTGTTTTCTGTTTTCTGTTTCACACACATGCACACACCCCTGTCAGCAAAACCCCTCTGCCCGCTCTGTCCGAACTCCTGGGTGGGTTCACGACCCCTTAGGTGGTGCAGGAGGGGGGGCTTCTGGCCAACTCATCCTGACAGTTGTGTTAGTTGGAAAGTATTTCTGGGGGGGGGAACCATGACAGCACTTTCCCATAGCAACACATCCAGCTCACAAATGCTTCTTGTGGTTTGCCATTGGCAGCGAGCACTATCCGTATGACGTGGTTCCTTTCCGCCTCTCTGCCGCCTCGTGTGTCTTCACGAAGGTCCTCTTGGTGCTGAGCGATGCACCAGTTCCAAAGGTTTATTGCTTCTGTGTATGAAGACGCGGATCTTGCTCCCCCTCGACGGTTTCTGTCACAAGTGATCCACTCCGATGTCCGTCCGATGCATCAGGCTCCGAGGGACCACCCTGGATTCCAGGACCCCCAGGGCTCACTGAGATATCCACAGGTTCATCCCTATGTCCAACCTTGGAAAGAGGAGACTAAGGGAGGGGTATGATCAGCTTGGAAAAGAGGAGACTAAGGGGGGATATGATAGAGGTCTATAAAATCATGAGTGATGTGGAGAAAGTGAATAAGGAAAAGTTATTTACTTATTCCCATAACACAAGAACTAGGGGTCACCAAATGAAATTAATGGGCCGCAGGTTTAAAACAAATAAAAGGAAGTTCTTCACGCAGCGCACAGTCAACTTGTGGAACTCCTTGCCTGAGGAGGTTGTGAAGGCTAGAACTATAACAGCGTTTAAAAGAGAACTGGATAAATTCATGGAGGTTAAGTCCATTAATGGCTATTAGCCAGGACGGGTAAGGAATGGTGTCCCTAGCCTCTGTTTGTCAGAGGGTGGAGATGGATGGCAGGAGAGAGATCACTTGATCATTGCCTGTTAGGTTCACTCCCACTGGGGCACCTGGCATTGGCCACTGTCGGTAGACAGGATACTGGGCTAGATGGACCTTTGATCCGACCCGGTACGGCCGTTCTTATGTTCTTGTCTCCAGGCGCCAGCTGAGTCCTGAATCCATGGGCAGGGCTCTGCCTGCCGCCATCGAGCCATACAGCAGCCTGTACGTCCGTCACACCTCATGCCGGAGCATAGTCCAACACACACGCCCAACACACACAGCCTGACCAAGCTGGCATCCGCTCCCCAGAGACTCGCAGCGGGGGGCAGGATCTTCACAAGGTTTGCGTGGGGTCCTGTTTTATGTGTCCAATATCCCACCAGCACCACAACCACGGACACTTCCTCGTTAGGCCAGGTTGCTCAACTCCAGGAGTTTATGGCACGGTGCAGGTTGACGCCTTCAGAATCTGCCCTTTGCATCAATCGGCTCAAACGCTGAGGGATTTGGGACGCGCACGGCCCTCGACCGTGGGCAGGAAATGGCTGGTTGGTCAGGAGGACGATGGACAACAGCACGACCTTGCTGTGGGCCTCGTTATGCTTATAAGAAGCACACAGAATCTTTTAAAAGGGATAAGGCAATGCACCACGTTTATGGAGAGTACAATTTAAGCATTAAAATCAGCACATGCTTCCATTCACACACACACAAGGTTCTGCAGCTGGATCTTATAGTTACCAGTCCTTCGTGTTGCTCGGTCAGTTCCAGTGGCCAGCTGAACCTGCACACGAGGGAGGGGAGCTGGGGCTCTGTCGAATGCGTTCGAAGCTCCGACGTTGATGCAGAATGAACCCAAAGTCCCATGGCGATACCCCCTTCTTTTATAGTGATAACTTCCCAGACAAGTCTCTGGACTTTGCTGTGTTACACCAGAGCTGTTCATGGTTGCTCCAATCAGCGTTATTTGGGTTGGTACTTGGAGTTATCCGCAGCTGTTTCTTATCTCGTCCCTCTGGTTCCACTCTTTAGCTTGTCCTTGGGGTGTCTGCCTTTGCTTTAGGGTTGTCAATCTGCCATCCGGGTGAAAGTTGGCGCATCTCAACTCCTCCACTCCCTTCTTGACCATCTGGCCTAGCTGTCAGTTAATTCCCATACATTCTTCACTCACACCAAACAGTAAATAAGGCAGTTACAGCCATAAAACTTCTATCCTTCTAAAAACAATCAGTAAAGAATAAACTCAGAACAATTTCTTACTAATTCAAAGCTAGCAAAATGGAGTATAAAGCAAAATAAGCAAAATGGAGTACAATTTTACTTGAGACAATTTCTTCCCATTAGGCTTTTGCTTACAGCCTGTCCCCCAATGCATGTTACTTCCCGTGATATCCCCCTGCTGTCACCAGGGGCCTTCTGTGTGCACATGCGGTGGAGGGGGAGGGAGGAAAGAGTCTCTCTCTGTGCAGTATCCTACTACAAACACCAGGGGGCATCTGGATGTACAGCAGTGGTTCCCAAACTTTATCAACCTGTGAACCCCTTTCACTAAAATGTCATCTCGCGAACCCCCTCCTAAAAATGAATATTTCCAGGGAATTTCTCCTTTACCTGAATATAAATGAGAAAAGCCGTGATCTTGGAAATATAAAATGTGTTTTTATGACATGCTTATTACACACCATTTATTATTAATTATTATTTATCATGACAGTAGTTTTATTACATTATAAAAACAGCAACACTCTTCCAAGATCTCACTTTCATAGCTTGTATCACTTTGACTAAGCCTGTTATAAGACAAGGCTCCTATGTTTCATCAAGGAGGATCAGATGTGAAACCCTTCCTGAAATACCTTGCAATGCCTGCAACAGCGTTAGCAACATACAATGCTGATCTGCCTTCCCAGGGGACTTGAGGAAGGGGCCATTGGGTTGTGACCTGGCATTTATTATTGTTTAAAAATATTTTTTATATCAAATCTCATGGATTTAAAGCAGATTCTGTTCCCCCAGGATAAATCCAAAGCAGAGTGAAGTTAGGGTAGAATATTTAAGCTCAGACATAAGCCCAGGTGTCTGTGTTGGGCGAAGAAGATACTCGCAGCTCCCTGTCCGGCTATTTTCCTTCCTTCGGGTTTTTTAACTCTTCAAAGTCGTTCTGATGCTCCCTTCTAAACACGTCGAGCTCCCGCTCCCGTTGGATGAAGAGTCCCAGGCCTTGGGGCTTGTACTGTTCTGGGCTGCATCTCATCAGCCTCACCTCCAGTCTGAGCGCCTCCAGCCCCAGGTTCCTCAGGGAATTCTCTTCCTCAGTCCGGTGCCAGTCGAAGAAATTAATGGACGGCAGGAAGTAACTGGGCAGGTGTTTCTTCTCCAGGCAGAACTCCAGCACCTTCAGCAGTGTCCCCACAGCATCCGGCAACGTGGCCCAGTTCTCTGTCTCTGGGCTGAGGTGGGAAGCCCAAAAAAGAACCATCTGTAAAAGAAACATGCAGCTCTAGCCACTGGAGACTGCTACCCCCCACAACAAGGGCTAGAACCCAGGCGTCCTGGCTTCTGGCCTCCCTCTTCTAACCCACTAGATCTTTCTCCCCTATACCTGTGGATGCTCCTATCACCCATTCTCCACCCCCTCCCACCCTGGCTCCCCTGTCTGAGTTACCTTCAGGTGGTAGGAGGTCAAGACTTTGCCGTACCGCCGCCTCCACTTCTCCATGTTGATTTGCTTCAGCACCTGCAGCGCCTCCCGCCTGCACCCACCATCGGCGTCAATGTCCTTGAGGAGCTGGGTCTCCGCCCTGGAGAAGGTGAGCCTGGAGTGGAGCGGAGGGAAATGGGGCAGGGCTGAATGGGAGTACGGGGTCAGACAGACACCCCCATCCCAACCCATCACCAGCACATACGTTCGTACATGTGTGTGTTTACACACGTATCCCCCTTGCTCTGTGTGTGTGTGTTTTGCCTTCTGCTGGAACAAATGAGATTTGCATTTTTACCTCCAGTATGAATTCTTGGGCACCAGATCGGTCCCCGTTTTGTAAATTTCCGTGATGTTCCAGGTGGGTTTTCTCTGCTCAGTGCCCTGCTCCCGGTCCCACAAGTCGGAGAACCACCTCAGATCCTGCTGCGGCCAAGCCATGGATATGTTCACTTTATTCCGGATGATGGGCACCAGGTCTATAGACACAGCTCGGCCGTCCACCTCTGCACTGAGCTGCACGGCTGCACTCTCTTCTGAAAAATTCCCCATTCTGATCAGTGGGTTTCCTTGGAGAGAACAAGACAGCGGAGTGGGAATCAAAAGCAAACAGGTGACAGATCAAAGCTTTGCAGATCTGAGATAAGGGAAGGGCAAAGATTAAGGGAATGAGGGCCAAGATCCTAGGACTCCTGGGTTCTCTCCCCAGCTCTGGGAGAGGAGTGGGATCTAGTGGGTGAGAGCAGGGAGGGCTGGGAGCCAGGACTCCTGGGTTCTGTCCCTGGCTCTGGGAGAAAAGCAGGGTCTAGTGGTTAGAGCAAGGTGGCAGCCAGGACTCCTGGGTTCTATTTCTGTGTCTCTCTGACATTGTTTGACTAACTTCATCTGCCTGCACCTCCGCCTACGAGCTGGAAGGGGGACATGTCGTTGCGTCTGGGAGCTGCTTGAGGTAAGTGCCACCCAGAGCTTGCACCCTTGACCCCCTCCCATGCCTCAACCCCCTGATCCCCCTCCAAACCCCTTGGTCCCAGCCTGGAGCACCCTCCTGTACCCCAAACCCCTCATCCCCTGACCCACCCTAGAGCCCGCCCCTCCAGCTGGAGCCCCCTCCTCCTCCCCCACATCCCAACCTCCTGCTCCAGCCTGGAGCCCCCTCCCATACCCTGAACCCCTCATTTCTGGCCCCATCCCCAGCCAGAGCCCTCACATCCACCACATCCCAAGCCCCAATTTCGTGAGCATTCATGGCCCTCCATACAACTTCCATATGTGACCCTCAGGCCAAAAAGTTTGCCCACCCCTGTAATAGAGTGTATTTTGGAGCAGTTCTCTGAAGCTGTCCTGAGAGACATTTTCCTGACACCAGAGTCCCTGGTGGGGAAGCAACCAGCCATTGTTGATCTGCTACAAATTACTGAATACCATCTCTGATTCTAGATAATTATTTGGGGTGTTCTAAACCTATTGCTTATGTCTGTGTATGCTCAGATCTAATAAACAGGGCCGGCTCCAGGCACCAGCTTAACAAGCAGGTGCTTGGGGCGGCCAAGGGAGAGGGGCGGCACATGCGGCAATTCGGGGGCGGCAGGTCCCTCACTCCCTCTAGG
The DNA here is from genome assembly GCF_011386835.1 of Chrysemys picta bellii. NCBI lineage: Eukaryota > Metazoa > Chordata > Testudines > Emydidae > Chrysemys > Chrysemys picta. Next base: position 2,443,138 of record NC_088794.1, read on the forward strand.
AGCGAAGGACCTGCCGCCGAACTGCTGCCGCCGATCGCGGCTTTTTTTTTTTTTTTTGGCTTGGGGCGGCAGAAGTGCTGGAGCCGGCCCTGCTAATAAAGAGTAGTTTTAGATAAGAGCACGCTTACTTATATCAATTGCTGTCAGATGGAATTGTTGTGTTCCCATTGATTTATTCTTGCCACTACTCGGAGTGAAACAGTTAAGTTACCAGTACTTTGGATTCTGAAAACCATGGGTAACAGAGAGATTATGAAGGAACATTGAAAATTTTCTCATCATACAGCTTGTCAATGCCCCCTAATCCTGACACACACACACCCAGCCTGGGCTTCCCCCTTTATGCCCCCCCAGCCCTGCCGATGCCCTGACCACAGACCCCGCTATCACAGCTGTGGGCTTCCGCAACGCACAGCTCTGCTTGTGCCCCTGAACCCCAACCAGCACCCCTACTATCGCAGCCAGGGGCTCCCCCATCCCCACAGCTGTCAGGGCCCCTCAATCCCGACCCACAGCCCCCTTTTCAATGTATTTACTATTTTACCCCACACAATTTAACAGTTTTCCCTGCTGTACTTGATCAAAAAGAAGATTAAGAGGTGACTTGATTACAGTGTGTAGAGACCTTCATGGGGAGAAAATCCCAGGTACTAACGGGCTCTTTAATGTAGCAGAGAAAAGCAGAACAAGACCCAATGGCTGGATATTAAAGACAAAGTTAAATAAGAAATAAGGCACCCATTGTTAGCAGTGAGGGTCATTAACCACAGAACAGACTCCGCAGGCTTCCTGTGCGGCCTGGCTGCCTTTCTGGAAGATGCGTTAGCCAAACACAAGGTATTGGGCTCCGTACAAGAGGAACTGGGTGAAATTCTCTGGCCTGGGTTCTACAGGAGGTCAGACTTCATGAGCTAATGGACCCTTCTGGCCTTAAAATCTAGGAATTTCCCCTAAAATATATAACAAGGCCTGTCATGAATATAGGGGGAAGGATAGCAATCTTTATGTATGCAGTAGCATAAAATCCCTCCTTGGCAGCTGTACTGGATCGCTTCACCTGTAAGGGGTTCAGCAGTTCAAATAACCTAGTTGGCACCTGACCAGAAGGATCAATGAGGAAAGAAAATACTTTCAAATCTGGGGGGAGAAGGATTTGTTTCTTTGTTGTTCTGTGGGTTGTTCCCTCTCCGGACGGAGGGAGAAGCCAAGCAGGTACAACATCTCCTGAAAATATACCTGGAATAATCCATCTAAATCCACAGAAATTGTAAGTAGGGCAAGGAAATGCATTAGGTTCTCTTTTGTTTTAGCTTGTGAATTTTCCTATGCTACAGGGGTAGTTTCATTCCTGTTTTTGTAACTGTGAAGCTGAGCCCAGAGGGGAATCCTCTGTGTTTTAAATCTTTTTATTACCCTGTAAAGTTACCTTCCATCCTGATTTTGCAGGTGTGATTCTTTTACTTCCTTCTTTATAAATAAAGTTCTTCTTTTAAGAACCTGATTGATTTCAGTGTCCTGAAGCCAAAGGGTCTGGTCTGTGCTCACACTGCTAAGGCAATTGGTTGATACGTTATTCTCAAGCCTCCCCAGGAAAGGGGGTGAAGGGGCTTGGAGGGATATTTTGGGGGGATAGGGATTCCAAGTGAGCTGTCCCTGAATTTTTGTGTAAGTCACTTGGTGGTGGCAGCAATACCGTCCAAGGACAAGGAAAGGAATTTGTGCCTTGGGGAAGTTTTAACTTAAGCTGGTGGAATATAAACTTAGGGGGTCTTTCATGCGGGTCCCCACATCTGTAACCCAGAGTTACAATGCCGTAGAAACATTTCCAAGCATTCTGTAACACACCAAATATCTTCTGGCAAAAGTCTGTAGCAAGGAAAATGCTGCGATTTGGTTGCAGCCACATATTTAAATAATAATGGCAATAACCATTGTTGTTCCCTGTGTTGACCACAGCACTTAGCCAGAATTCAGGGTCCTGTGGGTTGTTCCAGTTAGAGGAGAAACTGATGATGGGGTCTGGTACTTTTCAGAATGTACAAAGTCCTGCTTCCTTGAACATAAGAGGAATCAAACAACATGAGATAGTTTCCTATCTCAGAGCTCCAAGCCTCTTTCAGACAGCACAGTGCCCAAATGCTTGCTCTCTAGGCATTTCTCACGGTAGTGCTACCAGCTGCCTTTTCAGGCTCGCTCTCTCTCCACCCTTTTGCTGTGTCACTCATACACACACACACACCCCTCTCAGCCAAAACAACATCCAGCAAAGCCTCTCCACCCACATTGTTCAAATTCCTGACTAGACTCGCATATTTCTTTGTTTTGGGTGGTGACATGTTCTTGACTTTCTTACAGCTATCTTAAATGAATGGTGGCGGTTAACCCTATGGCAGTATTGGCTTCCGGGAGCCACTAAAGGGATGGGGGCTCCATAGCTTTACATCTCCCTTCCCCACCTCTTAAAATCCATCGCCGTCAGCAACTGAATAGCTTTTTTATATTCTACAACTCTTTTCTTTTAATTTCATACCATTCTGGATGCTGCTCCATTGACGGACTTTCTACAAAATCCTAAACAAAGCAGACGCTGTCGGACAGCCCTCTTGCAGTCAGCATGGCTGACCAGGAGAGGCTGCCTTTACGAGACTAGATGAAATTATGGACCGGCTAAAACAAATCTTGAGTGAACAGACTATCTGGAGAAAAATGTCTAGAGGTATAACTGAGATTAAAAATATTATTACCAGTACACTTCAAGCTGGTTTGCAAAGATTGGCATCAATACTAGAACAGGCTGAGTCTCCTTGCTAGAAGACACAGGGAGTACTATGAATATAACCTCAGGGCAATAGGAAAGGACTATTAAAGTACTGCAGGAGAAGGCTAACGATCTCAAGGAAAGATCAAAGAGAAACAATGTGAGATTTGCAGGTGTGACGCTCTGCATCCCGTATTCATCATAATGATATTATGATATGATTATGACATAATTATGATGCATTTTGTACAAAATGTGTCATGTGAGGTGTCAATGGAAAAGTTACAATTTGCTGATTATGATTATCCTACTTGTTGGCATGTATCATTTTTGTATCTAAAGTTATGAATATTGACTATGGATTCTTGTTCTAACCTCTAAGGATAGAACAAGAAGCAATGGGCTTAAACTGCAGCAAGGGAGGTTTAGGTTGGACATTAGGAAAAAGTTCCTAACTGTCAGGGTGGTTAAACACTGGAATAAATTGCCTAGGGAGGTTGTGGAATCTCCATCTCTGGAGATATTTAAGAGCAGGTTAGATAAATGTCTGTCATTGATGGTCTAGACAGTATTGGTCCTGCCATGTGGGCAGGGGACTGGACTCGATGACCTCTCGAGGTCCCTTCCAGTCCTAGAATCTATGAATCTATGACTAATCCATATTTCAAATGTAATGACACCTGTGTGACACCCACAAAGCAAGATGCTTCCAGTCTAGACAGCTGGTTGTGAAGGGTCTGTTCAAGGTAATGGACGATTAAGAAAAACAATGGGCCTTGGGAGAAGCATATCCCCCACCTGGTGAGCCTTCCTGAGAACGCTTCAGTCAGCCTATGGATGATGGTTGCCATGACTCATCAAAGCATGCAAGGGCATGGGATGAGGTCACGTGATACTGAATTCCATTTTGGTACCTGTATTTTTCCACAAACTGGGTTGGGAACTTGGCTTGAAACAAAGGGGTTCCCACCACATGGAAGAAGCTATAAAAGGCGGAAGTGACATCACCAATAGGTCTCCACTCTCTCCTACAAGACAACACCTGGAAACACCTTAGGAAAAGAAGACCGAACTGAGGGAAATACTGGCCCCAGGCAGGAAAGAAGGAAGCCTGCCTGTGTATGAAACCTTGGTGAACTGTTTATCTAACAGGGTGAGACACCACTTCATTCAAATCCTATCTAGTATATTAGGCTTAAATTGTGCTTTTGTTTATTTGCTAGGTAATCTACTTTGATCTGTTTGCTATCCCTTATAATCATTTAAAATCTCTCTCTCTGTAGTTAATAAATCTGTTTTATACAGTGTGGTTTGAGTGAAGTACTTGGGGAAGAAATCTCAGCTCAGGAACAAGAGTTGGTGCATGTCCACTTTCCTTTGTAGAAGTGGCAGACTGGGTAATAACTCATATACTGGTCAGGCGTTTGACCAGGACAGGACAGTACAGCTCTGGGGAGCGAGGCTGGGGAGCTGGGGGTATTTTGGCTGAAGCCTCTCTATTGTTGGCTCATGCAGGGGCTGGCCAGAGCATTCATGAACACAGCTGGGTGTGGCCCCTGTCTGTGGGTGGCTGCGTGAGTGCAGGACCTGGGGGGCTTTGTAGCTTGTCACAATGTCACAATGTGAGAGGGAACCCAAATTGGTAAGACAGAGGGCTCAGTGGTACCCCAGTTCCAGGTTGCACCCCAAGGGGGGGGGAACCGGTCACAGCAGGTCTCCCAGAGGGGGCTGGAAAAAGGGAGGACTGTCAAATTTTTATCCATCATGCTGCCAGCACTTTTGTCCATACCACCTGATCAGAACTTAGATACTGACAGAGCCCAGCAGGGCAGGGGCTCATCCCCTCCGTGCTGTAGATTTAGGGTGACCAGATCACAACACTGAAATATCGGGACACATTGGGGTGCTGTCAGCCCCACCCACAGTCCACCCCCACTCCTCCCAGGCTCTGACCCCACTCTGCCCCAGGTCCCGCCCCCTCCCCACTTGGCCCTCCCACCACCGCGCCCTTCCTCATCCTCCACCTCGCCACTGGCTTGCTGCGTCCCTCCTCAATCCCCGACCCACCGCTCGCCTCCTCACACCCCTCACCCGCCACTCGCCTTTTCATCCCCCTACCACTTGCCTACGGCCCCAACTTCCCCTCTGCCAGGTGGGTGCTTACCCGCCCCTGCACCACCCTCGCCCCACCCCCATTCCACCCCCTTCCTCCAAGTCCCTGCCCCTGCCCTGCCTCTTCTCCGCCTCCTCCCCCAGCGTGCCGCGTCCCCACTCCTCTCCCTCCCTCCCAGAAACTCCAAACCGCGCTAAAAAGCTGAAAGAAGAACAGGAGTACTTGTGGCACCTTAGAGACTAACAAATTTATTAGAGCATAAGCTTTCGTGGACTACAGCCCACTTCTTCGGATGCATCCGAAGAAGTGGGCTGTAGTCCACGAAAGCTTATGCTCTAATAAATTTGTTAGTCTCTAAGGTGCCACAAGTACTCCTGTTCTTCTTTTTGCGGATACAGACTAACACGGCTGTTACTCTGAAACCTGCTAAAAAGCTGTAAGGCACTGGGAAGCGCTGGGAGGGAGAGCAGTGGGGACATGGCGCGCTGTGGGAGGAGAAGGAGGCAAGGAGCGGGCAGCTTGCCGCCTCCTTACCTGAATATCGGGACAATTGGTGTCCCGATCGTACATCGATCGGGATGCAGGACAAAGGGTTAAATATCGGGACAGTCCCGATTTTATTGGGACATCTGGTCACCCTATGTAGATTCCTGGATTGGCTCCAGCTGGAAGCAGGATTGGTTGCTCCTTTACCCCTTTCCAATGCACTGAACTCAGATTACTACCGATCCCCTAAAGAACAATGACCAACTATTGTGGCGGCCAGAAATTCTTGGCTTATAGTGACTGCTCCATTTAAAAAACATCCCCTCAAAAATGCTAAGGTCTCTATCTGAGGTACCTCAAAACTCTCTATAATGGGCAATCCCATCATTTGGCCAGATTGGATTTTGACCATCAGTCAATTTATTGAAAACGACACCTTCCTCTCTTTTACAATATTAAAAGAAAGATCCGGTCTAGGGACTAAGAAGGAGTGGTAACACACCCAACTTAAACATGCCACCTCCCAGCTGTCTGCCCCAGATGCCGGCACTGCCCTGACCCACCTGAACTGCTTTCATTTCTCCAAATATTACCCAGAATGCCAAGACCTATGGCAACAGTAGATGTTTGGCCAGCAAATTTGAATTAAACGTAGATTCCCTAAAAGAGAACTAGGAGGAGGAACTAGGCCAATTATTCTCTGCTAACCAATGGAAACAAATTTGACTCAGTGCTCTAAACCACTCCTTGGACCTCGGTTAAGATTAATCCAGCAGAAAATCATACAGTGGACCCCTCTCCAACTGTTCAAAATAGGTGCCAACTAAGTCAGGTAAATGCTGGTGCTGAGATTCAGCAGGGGCTAACTTAACCCAAATGCTGTGGGAAGGCTCCTATACCCATAGGTTCGGGGCAGAACTTAATGGCAGAGTTAATTTTTTCCTATCAAATAAAATTGTGTTACAAGCTGACCATGTTATTTGAGCCCTAATGGATATTAACTGGAAGCTGAATAAAGCTGAAAAACTTTGGCTCAGCAAAGCACTAATAATTGCAAAAAGAACAGTACTACAAAAATGGAAATCCAACAACTGGAGACTGGAGCACAGACATGGTAAGTCTGGCCACCATGGAAAGAATTGTACCATAACAGAAATACCCAAGAAAAATTCTCAGAGATATGGGATGCTTTCCGGAAATATCAGAATGATATTATTCGATGCCCCCACCCTCACTGCCGCCGCCTCCTCCTCCCTACCCTCTTCCTTCCTGTCTTGTTTCTACCCCCTCCCTCTGAATTTCGCTTCTATTCTTTATCCTTTTTTAATATTTTTAACTAGTTGGATTTTTATAAACAATTTGTTTGTAAATTATGCAATACAAATAACTGATTTATATTTTAACCATTCATACTATATACAATCCAATGTTTCAATTATTTAGTTAAGATTAGATAGCAAAAGGTTAATATATTCTGAGAAGTTTATGTGTAGTTTGTTATGTTTGTTTATATATATTTTAAGAAAAAAAACAAAAAAACAAAAGAAAACCAAAACCAACCAACCAGCATTTACCATCTGCCTGACTGGCCTTCACTCATTAATGTAATAATGAATATTCACAAAGAAACTTACCCTGAGTCAGAGCTTTGACACAATTATACAATCCTTGTGTTACATTAGATGTAGTGACACCATTCTTCCAAAGCTGTAGCTGAAAAGGGGTGAAATAAAACATCTTTAGAGGATCAGAGGGGTAGCCGTGTTAGTCTGGATCTGTAAGAAGTGACAGAGTCCTGTGGCACCTTATACACTAACAGACATATTGGAGCATAAGCTTTTGTGGGTGAATACCCACTTCATCGGATGCATGTAATGGAAATTTCCATGGGTATTCACCCACGAAAGCTCATGCTCCAATACTTCTGTTAATCTATAAGGTGCCACAGGACTCTTTGTCAATCTTTAGAGGAAGCTGCAGGTTGGGACTGAGTGGTACCAGCAGAGCTGTGGTGGGGAGCCCAGGGCTGAGAGAGCAGGGGGCTGCGGATGGAGACTAAGGGATGCTGGCAGAGCTGTGGGGATGGAAAGCCCTTGGCTGGGCTAGCAGGGGGCTGCAGATCAGGGCTGAGGGGCACCAGCAGAGTTGAGGGGGTGGGGGAAGATCCCAGTGAAGGTTGGGAGTGAGGGACACCAGCAGAGCTGGCGGGGGGCAGGGCTGGGCTAGCAGGGGCTGCAGGTCGGGAGTGAGGGGCACCGGCAGAACTGTGGGGGGCAGGGTTGGGCTAGCAGGGGGCTGCAGATCAGGACTGAGGGGCACCAGCAGAATTGAGGGGGTGGGGGAAGATCCCAGTGCTGGATTAGCAGGGGGAAGATCCCAGTGAAGGTCGGGAGTGAGGGGCACCAGCAGAGCTGGCGGGGGGCAGGGCTGGGCTAGCAGGGGCTGCGGGTCGGGAGTGAGGGGCACCGGCAGAGCTGTGGGGGGACAGGGCTGGGCTGGCAGGGGCTGCGGGTCGGGATTGAGGGGCACCGGCAGAGCTGTGGGGGGACAGGGCTGGGCTAGCAGGGGCTGCGGGTCGGGAGTGAGGGGCACCGGCAGAGCTGGGGGGAGCCCAGGGCTGGGCTGGCAGGGGCTGCGGGTCGGGAGTGAGGGGCACCGGCAGAGCTGGGGGTGGAGAGCCCAGGGCTGGGCTGGCAGGGGCTGCGGGTCGGGAGTGAGGGGCACTGGCAGAGCTGGGGGAGCCCAGAGCTGGGCTAGCAGGGAGTGACTTTTTGAATGCCCTATGATCTTACTTACCTGAAGATCATTAATTGTGTTTATCGCTTCCTCTGTGAGGCTCAAGTCTAGAGTCTTCCTCTCCGAGAGATCTCTAATTATGAGCTTGTTATAATCCACCACCACCTTGTCCCCCCAGCAGTACACCGGCACCCCGGGCTCCATGCTCTTCTTGCCCGGAAGAAGACCTTTTGGGGTGTCCACGTTGCTGTACAGGCTGCCCATAAGGATCAGGTTCGTGTTGTACTGGATGGGGACCAGGAAGTCGTAGTCGTTGCTGCTGGACTCTGTCCGGACGTGGAGGTGCTGGGCTTGGCTGCCCACCAGGATGGCTTCCCCGGTGAACATCTCCACGTTGCACTCGTGCACCTGAGCCATGATCCTGCCGACCAGCGCTTGCACCAGCTGGCGCTCCCGATCCCTTCTCTGGCAGTCATAGAATCATAGAAGATCAGGGTTGGAAGGGACCTCAGGAGGTATCTAGTGCAACCCCCTGCTCAAAGCAGGACCAATCCCCAACTAAATCATCCCAGCCAGGGCTTTGTCAAGCCGGGCCTTAAAAACCTCTAAGGAAGGAGATTTCACCACCTCCCTAGGTAACGCATTCCAGTGCTTCACCACCCTCCTAGTGAAATAGTGTTTCCTAATATCCAACCTGGACCTCCCCCCACTGCAACTTGAGACCATTGCTCCTTGTTCTGTCATCTGCCACCACTGAGAACAGTCTAGATCCATCCTCTTTGGAACCCCCCTTCAGGTAGTTGAAGGCTGCTATCAAATCCCCCCTCATTCTTCTCTTCTGCAGACTAAACAATCCCAGTTCCCTCAGCCTCTCCTCATAAGTCATGTGCTCCAGCCCCCTAATCATTTTTGTTGCCCTCCGCTGGACTCTTTCCAATTTGTCCACATCCTTTCCTTAGTATGGAGGGGAGAGGGGGGCAACTGGACGCAATACTCCAGATGTGGCCTCACCAGTGCCGAATACAGGGAAATAATCACTTCCCTTGATCTGCTGGAACTGCTCCTACTAATACAGCCCAATATGCCATTAGCCTTCTTGGCAACAACAGCACACTGCTGACTCATATCCAGCTTCTCGTCCACTGTAATTCCCAGGTCCTTTTTTGCAGAACTGCTGTGTAGCCAGTGGGTCCCTAGTCTGTAGCAGTGCATGGGATTCTTCCTTCCTAAGTGCAGGACTCTGCACTTGTCCTTGTTGAACCTCATCAGATTTCTTTTGGCCCAATCCTCTAATTTGTCTAGGTCACTCTGGACCCTATCCCTACCCTACAGTGTACAGCTTAGTGTCATCTGCAAACTTGCTGAGAGTGCAGTCCATCCCATCCTCCAGATCATTAATAAAGACGTTGAACAAAACCGGCCCCAGGACCGACCCTTGGGGCACTCCGCTTGAAACCGGCTGCCAACTAGACATCGAGCCGTTGATCACTACCCGTTGAGCCCGACAATCTAGCCAGCTTTCTATCCACCTTATAGTCCATTCATCCAGACCATACTTTTTTAACTTGCTGGCAAGAATACTGTGGGAGACCGTATCAAAAGCTTTGCTGAAGTCAAGGAATAACACGTCCACTGCTTTCCCCTCATCCACAGACCCAGTTATCTCATCATAGAAGGCAATTAGGTTAGTCAGGCACGACTTGCCCTTGGTGAATCCATGCTGACTGTTCCTGATCACTTTCCTCTCCTCCAAGTGCTTCAGAATTGATTCCTTGAGGACCTGCTCCATGATTTTTCTAGGGACTGAGGTGAGGCTGACTGGCCTGTAGTTCCCCGGATCCTCCTCCTTCCCTTTTTTAAAGATGGGCACTACATTAGCCTTTTTCCAGTCATCCGGGACCTCCCCCGGTCGCCATGAGTTTTCAAAGATAATGGCCAATGGCTCCGCAATCACATCCGCCAACTCCTTTAGCACCCTCGGATGCAGCGCATCCGGCCCCATGGACTTGTGCTCGTCCATGTAGTGGGGTGGCTGCCCCACTCCTGGAGAATTTAGGCTGCAGCAGGCCAGTGGGCCTGCGCAGCCGGGCAGCCAATCAGAGAGGGGTTTACTGAGAGCCAATCAGGGCCGAACTTAGAGCCAGCCAATCAGGGCTAGGCTAGGCCCTATATAAAGGCTGCCCAGAAGAGCAACAGGCAGTCTGTCCTAGGCCTTCGAGAGGGGAAGGTCTGTCTCTTGAGCAGAGACTAGCACCTGGGACAGTGCAGGGCTGGGCAGGGCCTGGGGAGCAGAAGGTAACTCTAGCCCCGTGTCTGCCAGGCTGCAGGCCCTGAGGGGAAGGGTCTAGCCGGTGCGAGGGGCTGAAGGGGAAGCGGCCCAGGGACGTGGACAGACGGAGGGAGAGAAGGAGGGCAGGACAGCTGCCACTAGAGGGTCTCTGGGTTGGGACCCAGAGTTGTGGGCGGGCCTAGGTTCGCCCCCCTTGCAGTACACCCAGCCATTGGCCGTAGGGAGCGGCCATCAAGGACTACGCCGGATCCCTGACAAGAGGGATTAGACTTTGGGGTGTGGTTGGATATGGTGGCTGGGGCGCAGAGAGACTGCTGATCAACACCCCCCCCCCGGAAGGGGTTGTGGCTGGACTAAGGGGGCACTGCCGAAGGGGCAGTGGCCCTGAAGAGGATGCCGCAAGTTGGTGAGCGACGTGGGCTCAGAAGCCAACCAAGGGCAAGACAACGGGTGGGATACCACCCACAGGGGACGCTCCACTGGACTGAGCTAATTCCTGGAGTAACCAGTAGGAGGCGCCGCGGTGGTGAGTCCCAACCCCGTTACAGTCCAGCTTTTCTAAATGGTCCTGAACCTGTTCTTTCTCCACAGAGGGCTGGTCACCTCCTCCCCATGCTTTGCTGCCCAGTGCAGCAGTCTGGGAGCTGACCTTGTGCGTGAAGACAGAGGCAAAAAAAGCATTGAGTACATTAGCTTTTTCCACATCCTCGGTCACTAGGTTGCCTCCCTCATTCAGTAAGGGGCCCACACTTTCCCTGACCACCTTCTTGTTGCTAACATACCTGTAGAAACCCTTCTTGTTACTCTTAACATCCCTTGCTCGCTGCAACTCCAGTCATGCCTTGGTCTTCCTGATTTCACTCCTGCATGCCTGAGCAATGTTTTTATACTCCTCCCTAGTCATCTGTCCAAGTTTCCACTTCTTGTAAGCTTCCTTTTTGTGTTTAAGCTCTCTGAAGATTTCACTGTTTAGCCAAGCTGGTCGCCTGCCATATTTACTATTCTTTCTACACATCAGGATGGTTTGTTCCTGCAACCTCAATAAGGCTTCTTTAAAATACAGCCAGATCTCCTGGACATATTAGCCTCCCAGGGGATCCTGTCCATCAGTTTGCTGAGGGAATCAAAGTCTGCTTTGCTGAAGTCCAGGGTCCATATTCTGCTGCTCTCCTTTCTTCCCTGTGTCATGATCCTGAACTCGACCATCTCATGGTCACTGCTGCCCAGGTTGCCACCCACTTCTACTTCCCCTACTAATTCTTCCCTGTTTGTGAGCAGCGGGTCTAGAAGAGCTTTGCCCCTAGTTGGTTCCTCCAGCACTCGCACTAGGAAGCTGTCACCAACACTCTGCAAAAACTTCCTGGATTGTCTGTGCACCGCTGTATTGCTCTCCCAGCAGATATCGGGGTTGACTCCCTTTGCTCAGGATACACATGGTCCCACAAGCACTTTAGGGACTCCTGGACAAGTGTATGGGCTTGTCTATACTTACGCGCTGGTTCGGCGGCAGGCAATCGAACTTCTGGGTTCGATTTATCGCGTCTTGTCTGGACGCGATAAATCGAACTCAGAAGTGCTCCCCGTCGACTCCGGTAATCCTGCTCGCCGCGAGGAGTACGCGGAGTCGACGGGGGAGCCTGCCTGCCGGGTGTGGACCGCGGTAAGTTCGAACTAAGGTACGTCGACTTCAGCTACGTTATTCACGTAGCTGAAGTTGCGTACCTTAGTTCGATTTGGGGGTTTAGTGTAGACCAAGCCTATGAAACTCAGAGTGCTCCTCTTCCATTTCCCAGGGCTCTCGTGTCTCACTCTGGGATTCGCCAGCCATCCCGCGGGGCACAGATGGCTCCTGGCAGGGGTGAGCCCTCATCAGCCACTGGGAAAACTCTAGTAGTTCAGCTCTGCATTTCTCCTATAAAGGCACCTCCTCCTGTCCTGGCTGTTTCCTGCCCATAGCTGAGCCACATAGGGGAGCAGGGAGGCTGTTTGCAGGGGGACTAGGCCAATTATTTGTACCAGAAGGACCTTTGGCATCTGACTTACCGGAAATGACACCACCACAATAATACAATAGCAAAAGCATGAGTCATTAGGAGACAAATTCCACTTCTTTCAGATTCACAGATTCTAAGACCTGAAGGGACCCCTGAGATCATCTGCTGAAACGTCCTGTATAACACAGGCAAGGAGATTCCCCTGAATTAATCCTTGTTTGAACTAAACCCCAGTTCATATTGGCAGGCTAGCTGGAGCGGCTCAAGAGCGTGAGTGCCAACCTCAGGGCAGACTGCTAAGAAGCAGGGCACAAACCAAAAATTTCACCAACTAGTTATCAAGAGTAAACTCCTCTGGCACGATACCAGCCTTAACACAGAGTGACAGACAGTCCCCTGGGATACTCTGATCTATCTTGCACCTACACACGCCTGCCTTTGTGACAGATGGTCCCTTACACCAAAAATCACAATAATATTCAGGTTCCTCCTGAGCCCAAAGGACCGGTCGCTTACCCCAGGTCAATTACACCCTCGATCTTATACCAAAGACAAGACGCTTGTAGCAAATCCTATAATAAATTATCTAAAGATTTACTAACTAAGAAAAAGAAATGAGAAGTTATTTACGAGGTTAAAGCAGGTAACACACACACACACACACACACACACACACACACACACACACGAATTACAGCCTTAGGTTCCAAAAGATGGTAGAAGCTTCTATAATGAGCAAGCTCTATACGTCCCTTACGGCTAGCCCTGGCCACACACTGGGGATCTTTTGCTTATGCTTAGCGACCCTGGCCCCTCAGGGACTAGGCAGCACAAACAAAAAAAAAAGTTTCTCCTTGTCAGGGGATTTTTATTTCCTTCCTCCCAGAGTTCAAGTGGATGGGACGAGTTTATCCACAGGTCTTCTCTTCATGGCAGGGGTGGTGGAGGGGATGGAATGCAATTAATAAAGTCTTTGTTCTTTAAGGTTTAACAATAGCTCATTTGATTTCAATGAGCCTTCTTGGTGGGCGGGGCCCTAACACTTTCTTTAAGAACCCAGCATTGTACATTAATTAATGCTTCTTTCCTGTTTGATGATTTACACAATTACAGAGGATTACAATACAAACACTTCCTGCCACCTTATAACATGGGGTACAGATGGTATAAGTGAGATTAATACAAAATTTTAATACTTGAAATGCTAGTAAACAAACACAACTATGACATAGTTGGCATCACAGAGACCTGGTGGGATAATACGCATGACTGGAATATTGGTATAGAAGGGTACAGCTTGCTCAGGAAGGATAGACAGGAAAAAGGGGGAGGAGGTGTTGCCTTGTATATTAAGAATGTACACACTTGGACTGAGGTTGAGATGGAAATAGGAGACAGACTTGTTGAAAGTCTCTGGGTAAGGATAAAAGGGGTAAAAAACAAGGGTGATGTCATGGTAAGGGTCTACTACAGACCACCAAATAAGGAAGACGAGGTGAATGAGGCTTTTTTTAAACAACTAACAAAATCATCCAAAGCACAGGACTTGGTGGTGATGGGGGACTTCAACTACCCAGACATCTGTTGGGAAATAACACAGCAGGGCACAGATTATCCAACAAGTTCTTGGAATGTATTGGAGACCATTTTTTATTTCAGAAGGTGGAGACAACTACTAAGGGGAGGCTGTTCTAGATTTGCTTTTGATAAATAGGGAGGAACTGGGTGAGCATTTGAAAGTGGAAGGCAGCTTGGGTGAAAGTGATCATGGAATGGTAGAGTTCATGATTCTAAGGAATGGTAGGAGGGAGAACAGCAAAATAAAGACAATGGATGTCAAGAAGGTAGACTTTAGCAAACTTAGGGAGTTGGTCGGTAAGATCCCATGGGAAGCAAGTCTAAGGGGAAAAACAGTTCTTGAGAGTTTGCAGTTTTTCAAAGAGGCATTATTACAGGTCCAAGAGCAAACTATTCCACTGCGTAGGAAAGATAGGAATTATGGCAAGAGAGCAACCTGGAGATCTTAACCAGGAGATCTTCAGTGATCTAAAAATCAAAAAAGAATACTACAAAAAGTGGAAACTAGGTGAAATTACAAAGGATGAATATAAACAAATAACACAAGTATGCAGGGGCAAAATAGGAAAGGCCAAGGCACAAAACGAGATCAAACTAGCTAGAGACATAAAGGATAACAAGAAAACATTCTACAAATATATCAGAAGCAAGAGAAAGACCTAGGACAGGGTGGGCCCGCTATTCAATCAAGAGGGAGAAATAATACCAGAAAATGTGGAAATGGCAGAGATGCTTAATGATTTCTTTGTTTCAGTTTTCACCAAGAAGGTTGGTGGCAATTAGACACCTAACATAGAGAATTGAAAATGCGGTAGATTCAGAGGCTAAAATAGGACAAGAACAAGTTAAAAATTACTTAGACAAATTAGATGTCTTCAAAGCGGGACAATCAGTGTTTTATCTTATTTGCCTATACACAAATGCAAGAAGCCTGGGAAACAAGCAGGGAGAACTGGAAGTCCTGGCACAGTCAGGGAACTATGATGCGATTGGAATAACAAAGACTTGGTGGGATAACTCACATGACTGGAGTACTGTCATGGATGGATATAAACTGTTCAGGAAGGACAGGCAGGGCAGAAAAGGTGGGGGAGTTGCGTTGTATGTAAGAGAGGAGTATGACTGCTCAGAGCTCCGATAGGAAACTGCAGAAAAACCTGAGAGTCTCTGGATAAAGTTTAGAAGTGTGAGCAACAAGGGTGATGTTGTGGTTGGAGTCTACTATAGACCACCAGACCAGGGGGATGAGGTGGACGAGGCTTTCTTCTGGCAACTAGCAGAAGTTACTAGATCGCAGGCCCTGGTTCCCATGGGAGACTTTAATCACCCTGATATCTGCTGGAAGAGCAATACAGCAATCCAGGAAGTTTTTGGAAAGTGTAGGGGACAATTTCCTGGTGCAAGTGCTGGAGGAACCAACTAGGGGCAGAGCTCTTCTTGACCTGCTGCTCACAAACAGGGAAGAATTAGTAGGGAAGCAAAAGTGGATGGGAAACTGGGAGGCAGTGACCATGAGATGGTCGAGTTCAGGATCCTGACACAAGGAAGAAGGAGAGCAGCAGAATACGGACCCTGGACTTCAGAAAAGCAGACTTTGACTTCCCTCAGGGAACAGATGGGCAGGATCCCCTGGGAGAATAACATGAGGGGGAAAGGAGTCCAGGAGAGCTGGCTGTATCTTGAAGAATCCTTATTGCGGTTGCAGGAACAAACCATCCTGATGTGTAGAAAGAATAGTAAATATGGCAGGCGACCAGCTTGGCTAAACAGTGAAATCCTTGCTGATCTTAAACGCAAAAAAAGCAGCTTACAAGAAGTGGAAGATTGGACAAATGACCAGGGAGGAGTATAAAAGTATTGCTCAGGCGTGCAGGAGTGAAATCAGGAAGGCCAAATCACACTTGGAGTTGCAGCGAGCAAGAGATGTTAAGAGTAACAAGAAGGGTTTCTTCAGGTGTGTTAGCAACAAGAAGAAAGTCAAGGAAAGTGTGGGCCCCTTACTGAATGAGGGAGGCAACCTAGTGACAGAGGATGTGGAAAAGCTAATGTACTCAATGATTTTTTTGCCTCTGTCTTCACGAACAAGGTCAGCTCCCAGATTGCTGCACTGGGCAGCAAAGCATGGGGAGGAGGTGACCAGCCCTCTGTGGAGAAAGAAGTGGTTTGGGACTATTTAGAAAAACTGGACGTGCACAAGTCCATGGGGCCGGAGGCGCTGCATCCGAGGGGGCTAAAGGAGTTGGCGGGTGAGATTGCAGAGCCATTAGCCATTATCTTTGAAAACTCATGGCGATCGGGGGAGGTCCCAGATGACTGGAAAAAGGCTAATGTAGTGCCCATCTTTAAAAAAGGGAAGGAGGAGGATCCGGGGAACTACAGGCCAATCAGCCTCACCTCAGTCCCTGGAAAAATCATGGAGCAGGTCCTCAAGGAATCAATTCTGAAGCACTTAGAGGAGAGGAAAGTGATCAGGAACAGTCAGCATGGATTCACCAAGGGCAAGTCATGCTTGACTAACCTAATTGCCTTCTATGATGAGATAACTGGCTCTGTGGATGAGGGGAAAGCAGTGGACGTGTTATTCCTTGACTTTAGCAAAGCTTTTGATACGGTCTCCCACAGTATTCTTGCTGGCAAGTTAAAGAAGTATGGGCTGGATGAATGGACTGTAAGGTGGATAGAAAGCTGGCTAGATTGTCGGGCTCAATGGGTAGTGATCAACGGCTCCATGTCTAGTTGGCAGCCAGTTTCAAGCAGAGTGCCCCAAGGGTCGGTCCTGGGGCCGGTTTTGTTTAATATCTTCATTAATGATCTGGAGGATGGCGTGGACTGCACCCTCAGCAAGTTTGCAGATGACACTAAACTGGGAGGAGTGGTAGATACGCTGGAGGGTAGGGATAGGAAACAGAGGGATGTAGACAAATTAGAGGATTGGGCCAAAAGAAACCTGATGAGGTTCAACAAGGACAAGTGCAGCGTTCTGCACTTAGGATGGAAGAATCCCATTCACTGCTACAGACTAGGGACCGAGTGGCTAGGCAGCAGTTCTGCAGAAAAGGACCTAGGGGTCACAGTGGACGAGAAGCTGGATATGAGTCAACAGTGTGCCCTTGTTGCCAAGAAGGCTAACAGCATTTTGGACTGTATAAATAGGGGAATTGCCAGCAGATCGAGGGACGTGATCATTCCCCTTTATTCGACATTGGTGAGGCCTCATCTGTGTCCAGTTTTGGGCCCCACACTACAAGAAGGATGTGGAAAAATTGGAAAGAGTCCAGCGGAGGGCAACAAAAATGATTAGGGGTCTGGAGCACATGACTTATGAGGAGAGGCTGAGGGAACTGGGATTGTTTAGTCTGCAGAAGAGAAGAGTGAGGGGGGATTTGATAGCTGCTTTCAACAACCTGAAAGGGGGTTCCAATGAGGATGGATCTAGACTGTTCTCAGTGGTACCAGAAGACAGAACAGGAGTAATGGTCTCAAGTTGCAGTGGGGGAGGTCTAGGTTGGATATTAGGAAAAACTTTTTCACTAGGAGGGTGGTGAAGCACTGGAATGGGTTCCCTAGGGAGGTGGTGGAATCTCCTTCCTTAGGAGTTTTTAAGGCCTGGCTTGACAAAGCCCTGGCTGGGATGATTTAATTGGGATTAGGTCCTGCTTTGAGCAGGGGGTTGGACTAGACGACCTCCTGAGGTCCCTTCCAACCCTGATATTCTATGATTATGATTCTATGATTAAGTCACCAGGGCCTGATGAAATGCATCTTAGAATATTCAAGGAGCTGACTGAGGAGATATCTGAGACATTAGCTATTATCTTTTAAAGGTCATGGAAGACAGGAGAGATTCCAGAAGACTGGAAAAGAACAAATCTAGTGCCCATCTATAAAAAGGGAAATAATGACAACCCGGGGAGTTACAGACCAGTCACCTTAACTTCTGTACCAGTAAAGATAATGGAGCAACTAATTAAGCAATCAATTTGCAAACACCTAAAAGATAATAAGGTGATAAGTAACAGTTAGCCTGGATTTATCAAAAACAAATCATGTCAATCCAAGCTGATAGCTTTCTTTGACAGGGTAACAAGCCTTGTGGATGGAGGGAAGCGGTAGATGTGGTATATCTTGACTTTAGTAAAGCTTTCGATACTGTCTCGCATGACCTTCTCATAAACAAACTAGGGAAATACAACCTAGATGGAGCTACCACAAGGTGGGTGCATAACTGGTTGGAAAATTGTTCCCAGAGAGTAGTTATCAGTGGATCACAGTCATACTGGAAAGGCATATCGATTGGGGTCCCGCAGGCCGGGCTGAATTAATGCAGGGGCTTTAGGGGCTGCAGCCCAGGGCCTCCAGCTAAGGGGGCCCTGCAAAAATAAATCCATAATTTATACATGAAAAATATATATTAAAAAAGTGTCTTTTTGCTTCACTTATCAATTTTCTACAATTCTTAGCCCGATTTATATGCATTACTATCACCTTCCCCTTTCTTCCATCTGTTTATAAACTGTGTTTATATTTATGTATTTTAATAGGTGCTTTAACTTCCCCACTAAGCCAGGTGGTTGTTCTTTTTAAACCAGTGCAGACTTTTCTCAATTGTGGGAATGCATAAGCCTGCTGGTCTTAAACCATTCCCAATTTTCAGTCACATTTTTCTGATTGAATTCTTCCCCACACCTGATTTGGCCTGTAATTGTTTTTAGCTTTGTAAGGTTCCATCTGAGTAAGTTTGCCGATTTCAGAGCGCTGAGAAGAATCATCCTGGAAACAGAACAGTCTTCTCAATCTTAACTGTAGCAGAGCTCCTGCTCTGCTGTAATATGGTATGAAATTAATCATCCGCTAGAGTTTTGCTGTATCCAGATCCCCAGCACAGAATGATGCTGGCAGAGGTGTGAAGTGGCCCATTCATCTCAAAGAGATGGTTTTAGCTGAATGAGAACAACCCAAGGAGATGATACAGCCTGAAACATCTGAGATGTGTGAACTGCTCCACTCCCTTCAGTGGTGTTCCCCTCCCCAGTGCAGGAGAGCCTGTGATGTGGGTCAAGTTGCCCATTCTCAGCTCCCCACCCTAGTCTCAGCAGTTTGTTCTGGCTGCATGCTCCCAGCAGGCCAGTTCTCGGCTCCCCCCCAGCCCCCAGAAGGGCAGGGCTTCCCCACATCCTGGCTCACATGGGGAGAAAGGAGAGGGTCTCAGACCTCCCCCCAGAAAGGGCAAGATCCCTGCATAATCCAGGTCCCACGTGGGGGGCTTTGAGAGGGGCAGAGTTAAGGGTGTCTGACTTCACATTTCCTGGTTTCTGGAGGTTTAAATTCAGCCACTCCCCATGTTCGCGAAGGACATGAGGCACCACTGAGCTACCTTAACTCTGCCTTCACCAAGTTTCTTGGACAGCGAGTCATTTTTAATGAAGGCTGAGATTCCGACATCATCACATGACTCCAGGAGCCAGAGATCTAGGCAGGGGCCTAGATTGAATCTGCCGTCATCTAGCAAACTGGAATTGGAGCAGTGGGAGGGAAGAAGCAAGAGACCAACATTAGCGAGGCAGCTGAGTCTCTTAGCTGAGGGCATTGCTGATTCACCTGCCCAGGGGTGTGCTGTTACTTCAACCCTATAAAATAAAGCACTTACCTTATGCTCAGTTTCCTCTTCAGTAGTTTTCTTTTCCAAGTTTTTCTCAGCCTGTGAATTTGTTTTTCTGTTTCGAACTTCGCTATTCCCAGAGCTGGATACACTTAGGTGAGAGGAAGGTTTAGGGTTAGGGTTAGGTTTCGGAGGAGATGGTTTAGCTTCTGGAGGTGGCTGGGAGTGATGAGTTGGATAACTTTGGCTGTTTGTGGACATCTTGAATTCACGTCCCGTTGGCGCGGCGGTCAGAGGAACAGAGGAATTCCACTAGCAAAAGTAAAAAGATGTTTTTTCAGTGTCTTTAGTGTTTTATTCTCATGGAAGACTCTGCAATTGGGCAGACACAGTTTCTTCTTCCCTCTGTGGCAGGGGGACCAGATTTTCACAGTGAAAACCAGGGCTGTTCGCCACATAGGAAGAGGACAGATTTATCGGGGTCAGAGAGCTCTGACCGGGGCTGCGTTCACACTGACACACTGCCCGGAAAATAGGGTGACCAGACGTCCTGATTTTATCAGGACTGTCCCAACGTTTACTTGTTTGCCCCATGTCCCGACCGATGTTGTCCAGATATTTTGCCCTCCGCTCTGGTGCACAGGTGGAGCCCGGAGGGGGCTCGTGCCTGCCCTGCCCCAACTCCGTCCCCTCCTTCCCCCATTGGATCCCTTCCCAAATCCCCGCCCTGGCCCCGCCTCTTCCCCAAGCACGCCACATTTCTCCTCCTCACCCCTCCCTCCCAGGCTTGTGCTGATCAGCTGTATGGCGGCGCAAGCACTGGAGGGAGAGGGGAGGTGGAGACGGAGTGGAGGCAAGCTGGGGCGGGGGGAGGCGTGGAGCTGCCAGCTTGTTTCCTATGCTCTGGCGGCTCCGCTCCCCGCACCCGCGTCCTGATATTTCACCTCTGTCATCTGGTCACCCTACCGGAAAAATTTCAATCCGGAGACAGAAGCCGAGACATTAGGGAACAAGGAGGCACCAGACACAGAGACAGAAGCCCTGGGAGATTAGCCCTGAGAAAAGCCTAGAGAGCTTTGGGAGCTTCCATCCAGGCTGTGAGCATCGAAACCGTCCCTTGTTTGTCCCTCCAGTGCTGAAGGAAACAGGATTTCATGTGTATTTTTGATAAACAAACAGAACAGAATGAAAGACACACCTGACTCCTCCTAATGGAAACAACTTGCAGGGCTCCAAACTTTGACAAGCCCCTTGAGTCCAAACGGTTAACAGCATTGTGCAGTACCAGACAGACTTTTCTAACAGACTGGGGAAATGGGTCATGATTGAGGGGCACCGGCAGGTCTGGGGGGAGCCCAGAGCTGGGATAGCAAGAGCTGTGGGTCGGGAGTGAGGGGCACTGGCAGAGCTGGGGGGAGGCAGGGCTGGGCTGGCAGGGGCTGCGGGTCGGGAGTGAGGGGCACCGGCAGAGCTGAGGGGGGCAGGGCTGGGCTGGCAGGGGCTGCGGGTCGGGAGTGAGGGGCACCGGCAGAGCTGGGGGGAGGCAGGGCTGGGCTGGCAGGGGCTGTGGGTCGGGAGTGAGGGGCACCGGCAGAGCTGGGGGGGGGCAGGGCTGGGCTAGCAGGGGCTGTGGGTCGGGAGTGAGGGGCACCGGCAGAGCTGGGGGGGGCAGGGCTGGGCTAGCAGGGGCTGTGGGTCGGGAGTGAGGGGCACCGGCAGAGCTGGGGGGGGCAGGGCTGGGCTGGCAGGGGCTGCGGGTCGGGAGTGAGGGGCACTGGCAGAGCTGGGGGGAGGCAGGGCTGGGCTGGCAGGGGCTGTGGGTCGGGAGTGAGGGGCACCGGCAGAGCTGGGGGGGGGCAGGGCTGGGCTAGCAGGGGCTGCGGGTCGGGAGTGAGGGGCACCGGCAGAGCTGGGGGGGGCAGGGCTGGGCTAGCAGGGGCTGTGGGTCGGGAATGAGGGGCACCGGCAGAGCTGGGGGGGGGGCAGGGCTGGGCTAACAGGGGCTGTGGGTCGGGAATGAGGGGCATTGTTTAGGGTAATAGCACAGAGAGTACACTTATAAAAGTTTGTGGATGATAATGGGAGGGGTTGCGAGTGCTTTGGAGGATAGGATTAAAATTCAAAATGATCTGGACAAACTGGAGAAATGGTCTGAAGTCAATAGGATAAAATTCAATCAGGACAAATGCAAAGTACTGCACTTAGGCAGGAACAATCAGTTGCACACACACAATGGGCAATGACGGCCTAGGAAGGAGCACTGCGGATCTGGGGGTCAGAGTGGATAACAAACTAAATATGAGTCAACAGTGTGATGCTGTTCCAAAAAAAGCAAACATGATTCTGGGATGTCTTAGCAGGTGTGTTGTAAGAAAGACACGTGAAGTAATTCTTATGCTCTACTCTGCGCTGATTATGCCTCAACTGGACTATTGATAAAAGCGATTGATTAAAAACATGAGCTATGAGGGAAGATTGAAAACACTGGGTGTGTTTAGTCTGGAGAAGAGAAGGCCGAGAGGGGACATGAGAACAGTTTTCAAGGACCTAAAAGGTTGTTACAAGGAGGTGGGAGAAAATTTGTTCTTAACCTCTGAGGACAGGACAAGAAGCGAGGGGCTTAAATTGCAGCAAGGGAGGCTTAGGTTAAACATTAGAAAAAACTTCTTAACTGTCAGGGTGGTTAACACTGGAATAAATTGCCCAGGGAGGCTGTGGAATCTCTGTCATTGGGGATTCTTAAGAGCAGGTTAGACAAACACCTGTCAGGGATGGGCCAGATAATACTTAGTCCTGCCATGAGAGCAGGGGCCTGGACTGGATGACCTCTCGAGGTCACTTCCAGTTCTATGATTCCCAGGTCCTATTGCCAGCTCCAGGGGGCAGAGTTAGGGCTGTGTTTGGCGTTTACCTGAACTTTGTTTTCCTGGTTTGCACAAGTGTGATTGTTGTTGAACTCTACATTCGGGAAAGGCACAAGGTGTTCCAGGGCAATCTTAATTCTGGACAGGTCTACATTTAAAATGCTGCGTCGGCGCCACTGCACCGCTGTAGCACTTAAGTGAAGATGCTCCTATGCTGACGGGAGAGAGCTCTCCCATCGGTGTAGTTAATCCATGTCCCCGAGAGGCAGTAGCTATGTTGAGGGGAGGAGCCCTCCCATTGACATAGCACTGTCCACACGGGGGTTAAGGTCGGTGTAACTACATCGCTCCGGGGGTGGATTTTTCACACCCCTGAGCGACACAGTTATAACAACTGACATAGGTCTGCAGTTTAGACCCGGCCTCTGCATTAGTGGAGATTTTTGTCAGTGAATTACAGTTGGAATGGAAAGTGTTTCGTCATTGTCATATGATTGACCACATTATCTGCTTTCCACCCACAAATAGAAGAGGGGGTTACTTACCCAGAACTGGAGGTTCTCCGAGATGTGTGGTCCCTATTTGGATTCCCAATGTGGGCGTGCGTGTGCACCATGCGCTGGAGCCGGGAGGTTTTCATAGCAGTTTATCCGCATGTGCATCGTGTGTCCTCCTCGTGTTCACAGCCGAGGCTCTAATGGGCTATGTGGGTTGACGCTGCTCCCGTTCCCTCTTACTGCTAAGTAGCCCAGTCCGCAGCAGAGGGGACGGAAGGCAGGGATTGGAATCCAAACCGGGACCACACATCTCAAAGAGCCTCCAGTTACAGGTAAGAAACCTCCTCTTCTTCGAGTGCTGCTCTCTATGCGGCTTCCAAACGGGGGTGAGTAGCGAGCAGTGGTCAGCACGGACGTGGGTATGAGGAAGTATCGTCCATAGTACAGTGTGGTCTACGGCGGTGTCCACAGCTGCCACTAGGGCCATGCATAGTGAGACATGAACATGTGAATGGAGTGCCACCTCGCTGCGTGACAGATGTCCTGCCACTGTTCATCCGCAAGGCAGGTCAATGTGGCTGCAATCACTCACGTAGAGCGTACCGTGCAGGGCTTAATTTGTAATGAAAGAGGGGCCCGGCCTCAATCAACTGTTTTTACTTTCATCACTACTGTGACAAGCCCAGAGGTGCCGGGGCTCTGAACTGCCCGGACCCAGGGGCGCCGGGGCTCAGCCCTGGCAAAACCCTGGCACAAATTTAGGGTTGCCGTATTTAAACAGTGAAAAAAGAGAACACTCCACGCGGGCCCCGCCCCCGCCCCTGCCCCGCCCCTGGCCCTACCCCAACTCCACCCCTTCCCCGCCCCCATTTCAACCCCTTCCCCAAAGTCCCTGCCCCAACTCCGCCCCCTCCCCTGAGCACCCCACATTCCTTCTCCTTCCTCCCGCCCCCCCGGGCTCCGGCTGCTGCTGCGCTGGGGAAGTTGCTTCGGCCCCCACAGCAGTGAAGAGAGGCTGCAGCTGGGAAAGTTGGAGCCCGGGGAGGAGGCGGCTGCGCGCTCGGATGCCGCCGCCGCCTCCGTGCCCCGGCAGATCGGGGGAGTTGTTAGTTTTGGCTTTGCTGCAGCCACTCGCACTCGGGGTCCCCTTACCCTGCCTCCCTATTTTCCCGGACATGTTCGGCTTTTTGGAAATTCCTCCCGGTCGGGGATTTGAGGACCAAAAAGCCGGACATGTCTGGGAAAATCCGGACGTATGGTAACCCTAACAAATTAAGCGCTGGTACCGGGACTCCAGCAGGTGGTGGTACATTGGTTGGGGTGGAGCGGGGGCTGGGCTGTCTCAGATGCTTTCACCCTCGTGTCTCTGGTTCTGTGGTGCAGAGTTTAGACAGGCGAGTAGATACTTACACTACCACAGATCGCCACTCCCAGGGCTATGGCAATTACAGCACCGAAGTAGTAGATCGAAGGTAACCCTCCATTTGTCACATGCTGCTTACTGGGGCCCTGCCAGGGACATGGAAGGATGGTTATTAATTATCACTTTGTCTCACTTATTACACCCCCAAAAGCCGTAATTCTAGGGCTGCAGAGTCAAGCCCTCGAAATCCAGGAAATGAGAGAATTAATGGTGCCCATGAAGAGAGGGAGGGATCTGGGGGTCTGGATAAGAGAAGAGAGGGAGAGGGGGCAGGAACCAGGACAGTGGGCGGATAGGAGCAGGGGGGGAAGGTGCGGGAACAGGGATGGGGGCAGAGAGGGGCAGTGGGGAAGGAAAAGGGGGGAGCAGCTGGGTGTTGGATAGAAAGCGGGTGGGAGATAACCCTTCTGAGTCTATCACAAGCAGCTGTGTTTAATGTGGTTCAATCAAAGCAGGGTGGTTTTGCAACCCCAAGGGTTGGTGGCGTTGTCAGTCGATGAAGAGATCTGCAGGGCCCTACACATAGTGTTCAGAAACGCAGTTGTGAGCCCCCGACATCCCCAAGCAGGTGTCCCAACCCAGACGAAGCGCAAAGGAGTAGGAGGGCTGTTTGAGCAACCCATAGGCAGCCATGTTGAATGAGGTGCACGCTCAGCAAGGGGCGTGACACCAACGCTTGGGATTTTTATCACAAACGTCAACATAAAAGCTCCCAACTCCCGGAGTCCTGGGATTAGGGGAGAATTTCGGTTGGTCTTTAGTTAATTTGTAGCCCGGGTGGCTGGGAAGAAAATCATTAAAACCTGACCCCTGAAGTTTGAAAACCCAGAAGACTGAACCCTGGTCTACACTATGAGTTTAGGTCGAATTTAGCAGCATTAGATCGATTTAACCCTGCACCCATCCACATGACTAAGCCATTTTTGTTGACTTAAAGGGCTCTTAAAATTGATTTCTGTACTGCTCCCCGACGGGGGGATTAGCGCTGAAATCGACCTTGCCGGGTCGGATTTGGGGTAGTGTGGTCGCAATTCGACAGTATTGGCCTCTGGGAGCTACCCCGGAGTGCTCCATTGTGACTGCTCTGGACAGCGCTCTCAACTCCAATGCACTGGCCAGGTAGACAGGAAAAGGCCTGCGAACTTTTGAATCTCATTTCCTGTTTGGCCAGCGTGCAAGGTGCAGGTGAGTGCAGGTCTTATCAGCAGAGGTGACCATGATGGAGTCCCAGGATCTCAAAAGAGCTCCAGCATTGACTGAACGGGAGGTACAGGATCTCATCGCTGTATGGGGAGACGAATCCGTGCTAGCTGAACTCCGTTCCAGTAAACGAAATGCCAAAACATTAGAAAAAGTCTCAAAGGACATGAAGGACAGAGGCCATAACAGGGACATATACCAGTGCCGCATGAAAATTAAGGAGCTAAGGCAAGCCTACCAAAAAACCAGAGAGGCAAACGGCCGCTCCGGATCAGAGCCCCGAACATGCCGCTTCTATGATGAGCTGCATGCCATTCTAGGGGTGGCCCCTACAACTACCTCACCCCTGTGCATGGACTCCGTCAATGGATTATCATGCAACAGGGATGCAGATTTTGGGGATGAGGAAGATGATGATGATGAGAAGGAGGTTGAAGATAGTGCACAGCACGCAAGTGGAGAAACCGTTTTCCCCAACAGCCAGAAACTGTTTGTCACCCTGGAGCCAACCCACCCAAGGCGGGCTCCCGGACCTTGAAGGCGGAGAAGGGACCTCTGGTGAGTGTACCTTTGTAAATATTAGACATGGTTTAAAAGCAAGCGTGTTTAATGATTAATTTGCCCTGGCATTCACGGCCAGTACAGCTACTGGAAAAGCCTGTTAACGTGTCTGGGGATGGAGTGAAAATCCTCCAGGGACATCTCCATAAAGCTCTCCTGGAAGTGCTCCCAAAGTCTTTGCAAAACGTTTCTGGGGAGGGCAGCCTTATTCCTTCCGCCATGGTAGGACACTTTACCACGCCAGACCAGTAGCACGTAGTCTGGAATCATTGCATAACAAAGCATGGCAGCGTATGGTCCCGGTGTTTGCTGGCATGCAGACAACATCCATTCCTTATCTCTCTTTGTTATCCTCAGGAGAGTGATATCATTCACAGTCACCTGGTTGAAATAGGGTGCTGTTATTAAGGGGACATTCAGAGGTGCCCGTTCCTACTCGGCTGAACAGAAATCATCCCCGCTGTTAGCCACGCGGTGGGGAGAGGGGTGAAGTGATCATCCCAGAGAATTGGGTGTGTGGGGGGTGGTTTAGTTGGGTTTGTGCTGCACGTTAACCCGAAAACCGCAGCCCCTCCTTTTAAATTGCCAACCCAACAGGTGCTTAGTATGGGAAATGAGGGCATGAAGTATTTGTGCTCTGCCCGTTTCGATATCGGGGCAAGAAAGGCCAGTGTTTGCCAGAGGGCATTAGAGATGTTGGCCACCCCTTCATGGAGCGGGAGGGCCATTCTGCCCGGTGCCGAGGACGAGAATACATCGAACAGCGAGTCCGAGGGTCCCTCCATCTCCTCAGCTTGGAGGTGGAGACTGGACGCTACTCGCTTTAGCAGCTCCCGATGAGGCCTGAAGTCCTCCTGCGGTGCAGAGGGGGATGATGCTGCAATCTTATCAGCCAGTGCGGGGGAGGGGGCCAGTACCGGGCTCTGCACGTCGGCTGGTGCCGTGGGATCTGCCCCTTGGTCGGACTCCTCTTGCGGTGCCGAGGAGCCATGACCCGCTGATGTGTCCCTCGGAGGTCTGGATAGCGTGGCTGAAGGAGCCTCCGAGGCCCCTGCTATTGACCGAGGGCCTTGCTGGGTGTGCATGGGGGGCCAGGGGGTTCACTGGCACCACTGGCCTTGCCACAGGGGCCCTTGCCACTGACTCTGGTGCTGCACCGGCGGCACCAGCTGGTCAGGTTGGCACGGCTGGATCATAGGGCGCTGCGTGCGGGATGAGGTCGGGGTTGCCAACGACCTGTCAGTGCTGTGCAAACGGTAGGCACGGTGGTGCCGAGCACGATGCCTGCCACGGGCCCGGGACTCCGGCGTCAAGGAACGGTGCCGCCTCAAGCTACTGCTAGTCGAGATGCTTCGATGCCTGGATCCGCGATGTCGCAAGCTTGGTGCCTCAACACGCGAGAGTCGGAGCGTGACTGGTGACGGCGCCCGTGTTGGGAGCGGTTCCTGTAGCTCCTCCTAGAATGGGAGCGTCGATGACGTCTGTGCCTGTCCTGATGATACTCTGTACTCGGCGTGAAGCAGTGCCTGGAACTCCGCTCCGACGGCACCCGACCAGACAACCTGGAGGGCAATGAAAGCGGAGGCTGGAGGCTGTGTCCAGACAGAACACTGAGCGGCGAGCGGGCCCGAGAGCGGTCCCCTGACCGGGATCTGCGTCGGGTCGGCGTTGGCTGTCGAGAGCCCAGCAGCAGCTTGCCTCTAGAGCGGGGCCCGGGTGCCGGTGGTGTCCCGGGTGCCGGTGGTGTCCCAGGCACCTGCAGAGTCATAATGTCATTGGTCGCCTGCAGGGCCTCCGGTGTCAAAGGCATGTGGACTTCAGCCGGAGAGGTCTGAGTCGATGCAACAGGGCTGCTCCGCTCGACCTCAGTTGGAGCTCCAGAGCCCGGGGGGAGGGGGAGGGACCGGGGCTGCCCAATGTGGGTCTAGCCTCACCCCGTGCCTTCTCTCAATGCTTCTGAGACAACGAGGCCTTCCTTTGCTTTTTCGACGGGGAATGGTGCCGGGCACCGGAAGGTGCCGTGAGATCACCACGCGCTGACGACAAAGTGCCTGGTGCCGATTCCGCTCGGCGCACCAGAGTGAGAGCCTGTGCCAACTCCATGAGAAGGGCCCGAAGTCTAATGTCTCTCTCTTCTTTCATCCTAGGTTTAAAGGACCTGCAGATTTTACAGCGGTCGCTGATATGGGATTCTCCCAGACAGTGGAGACAGTCGGCATGCAGGTCACTTCTGGGCACTGAACGCCTACAAGACTCGCACGATTTAAATCCTGGGGCCTGGAGCATGCCCCGGCCCAAACTCTAACTAGCTAAACTAGAACTTTTAACGGACTAACTGAAACAAGTACTACTGAACAAGACAATATTTGGGACGAGCAGCAGCAAAGCTGGAGCAAGTAGTTCCGATACACCGTCACTGGCAGCAAGAAAGAACTGAGGGTGGGGGGAGCGCGCGGCTCACCTTATAGCGTGCTATAGAGGCACCACTCCAGGGGTCGCAGCAGTGCTCCCCCTACGGGTACTGCTGAGGAAAAAACTTCCGGCACCGGTGGATGGGGCGAGCACACACACCTACTGTGGAACACACATGAGCAAGCACTCGAAGAAGAAACAAACAGCACTTTCACACCGTAGCCTGGCCAGTCATGAAACTGGTTTTCAAAGCTTCTCTGATGCACAGCGCTTCCTGGTGTGCTCTTCTAATCGCCCTGGTGTCTGGCTGCGCGTAATCCGCAGCCAGGCGATTTGCCTCAGCCTCCCACCCCGCCATAAACGTCTCCCCCTTACTCTCACAGAGATTGTGGAGCACACAGCAAGCAGCAATAACAATGGGGATATTGGTTTCGCTGAGGTCTGAGCGAGTCAGTAAACTGCGCCAGCGCGCTTTTAAACATCCAAATGCACATTCCACCACCATTCGGCACTTGCTCAGCCTGTAGTTGAACAGGTCCTGACTCCTGTCCAGGCTGCCTGTGTACAGCTTCATGAGCCATGGCATTAAGGGGTAGGCTGGGTCCCCAAGGATCACGATAGGCATTTCAACATCCCCAACGGTTATTTTCTGGTCTGGGAAGAAAGTGCCTTGCTGCAGCTGTTGAAACCAGACCAGAGTTCTTGAAGATGCGAGCATCATGTACCTTTCCCGGCCATCCCACGTTGATGTTGGTGAAACGTCCCTTGTGATCCACCATCGCTTGCAGCACCATTGAAAAGTACCCCTTGCGGTTTATGTACTCGGTGGCTTGGTGCTCCGGTGCCAAGATAGGGATATGGGTTCCGTCTATCGCCCTACCACAGTTAGAGAATCCCATTGCAGCAAAGCCATCCACTATTGCCTGCACATTTCCCAGAGTCACTACCTTTCGTAGCAGCAGCTCAGTGATTGCTTTGGCTACTTGCATCACAGCAGCCCCCACAGTAGATTTGCCCACTCCAAATTGATTCCCGACTGACCGGTAGCTGTCTGGCGTTGCAAGCTTCCACAGGGCTATCACCACTCGCTTCTCAACTGTGAGGGCTGCTCTCATCTTGGTATTCTTGCACTTCAGGGTGGGAGAAAGCAAGTCACAAAGTTCCATGAAAGTGCCCTTACGCATGCGAAAGTTTTGCAGCCACTGGGAATCGTCCCAGACCTGCAACACGATGCGGTCCCACCAGTCTGTGCTTGTTTCCCGGGCCCAGAATCAGTGTTCCATGGCATGAACCTGCCCCATTACCCCCAGGATGTCCAAATTGCCAGGGCCCACGCTTTGAGAGAAGTCTGTGTCCATGTCCTCATCACTCTCGTCACCGTGCTGCCGTCGTCTCCTTGCCTGCTTTTTCAGGTTCTGGTTCTGCACATACTGCAGGATAATGCGTGAGGTGTTTACAATGCTCACAACAGCAGCGGTGAGCTGAGCGGGCTCCATGCTTGCTGTGGTATGGTGTCTGCAGGAGAGCAGAGTGGCAGCAGAAGTGGCGGGTGGATGACGATGCTGACAGCAATATGGCGCCCGCATGGAAAAAGGCACGAAACTATTGTCGGCCGTTGCTTTCACGGAGGGAGGGAGGGGGGAGCAAGGGGTAGGCTGCCAGCAGACAGTGCAGTAAGACTGTAGCCATCATCGTTTCCAGGCAGGACTGAATCTCCATGAGACGAAACTTAAGAAGAGAATGACCTGGAGTCACTCACGTCCAGGTACCCCCGACCGACCTCACCGAGGTCCGCCAAGAGCACCCAGGAGATGACTATGATGGCTACCAGTCTTACTGCACCGTCTGCTGCCACAAGGCAATGAGCTGCTGCTGTGTAGCACTGCAGTACCGCGTCTGCCAGCACCCAGGACACGTATGGTGACGGTGAGTTGAGTGGGCTCCATGCTTGCCGTGGTATGGCGTCTGCATGGGTAACCCAGGGGAAAAGGTGCGAAATGATTGTTTGCTGTTGCTTTCACGACAGGGGGGGGGGGGACCTGACGACATGTACCCAGAACCACCTGCGACAATGTTTTTGCCCCATCAGGCATTGGGAGCTCAACCCAGAATTCCAGTGGGCGGCGGAGACTGTGGGAACTGTGGGATAGTTACCCACAGTGCAACGCTTCGGAAGTCGACACTAGCCTCGGTACTGTGGACGCACTCTGCCAATTTAATGGTCTTAAGTGGGGACACACACAATCAACTGTATAAAATCGATTTCTAAAAAATCGACTTCTATAAATTCGACCTAATTTCGTAGTGTAGACATACCCTCATGTCACAGAGACCTGGTGGGATAATACATATGACTGGAATATTGGTATAGAAGGATACAGCTTGCTCAGGAAGGATAGACAGGGAAAAAGGGAGGAGGTGTTGCCTTATATACTAAAAATGTACACACTTGGACTGAGGTGGAAATGGAAATAGGAGACAGACTTGTTCAACGTCTCTGGTAAGGGTGTATTGCTCTCCCAGCAGATATCAGGGTGATTAAAGTCTCCCATGAGAACCAGGGCCTGCGATCTAGTAACTTCTGTTAGTTGCCAGAAGAAAGCCTTGTCCACCTCATCCCCCTGGTCTGGTGGTCTATAGCAGACTCCGACCACGACATCATCCTTGTTGCTCACACTTCTAAACTTAATCCAGAGACTCTCAGGTTTTTCTGCAGTTTCCTACCGGAGCTCTGAGCAGTCATACTCCTCTCTTACATACAACGCAACTCCCCCACCTTTTCTGCCCTGCCTGTTCTTCCTGAACAGTTTATATCCATCCGTGACAGTACTCCAGTCATGTGAGTTATCCCACCAAGTCTCTGTTATTCCAATCACATCATAGTTCCCTGACTGTGCCAGGACTTCCAGTTCTCCCTGCTTGTTTCCCAGGCTTCTTGCATTTGTGTATAGCTGCAAACTTCTCTGGAAGACATGGTGGAGTACAGGCTTAGCTCAGAGAAAAGTGTAACCCTGATCTCTCCTATACACACTGCAGAGGCCATCTACTCCACCTAGCACTAGTACGAGCTGCAGACTCTTCAAAAGGCATTAAAAAGCTATAAATTTAATGTCTTCCTTATATTCTTTTTTCAGCAAGAGTCCAAAAAGACTGAATATCTTGGAAAATAGAGAAGATACGCTGGGACTGAAGTTCAAATTAGTCCACCCTGGAAAACATGCTGGCTTTCTCCTGAGTGATCCTTGGCTGTTGTCTTAAAATGACTCCAGCCGCTATTACTGGCTTTGGAAAGTATCTACCAAGATGGGATGAAGCTACGTAGTAAGGCTGTGTAACGGTGCGGGACTCACCCCTGTGCCGCCTCCTGCCAGTCGTTCAGGAAATTAGCTTGATTTCCAGTCCGGAGCGTCCTCTGCAGACTGATATCCCGCTTGCTGTTGGCCCCATGTCCCTCCCAGACCCTGGTGCTCCTTTCCTCAGGGTTGCTGCCTCCCTGGCGGTACCCCACACTCTCTGATTCTGGGTCTCCCCACCCAGGGGAACCTCCACCCACCCATCCCCACCTTGCCTCAGTGTACGGCTACTGCCAGTCCCCATCTAGCCCCCCACTCACTGGGGCAGACTGCAGTGTCAGCCACTCATCATACGCAAGGAGGGTTTTGGACCTGCTGCCTCTGGCTAGCCTTGGGCTGTCCCCTGGAACCCCAGTACCTGTTTGGCCTTTTCTAGGCCGCAGCCTGGGGGTTTCCAGGTTGGAGCTCCCCGGCTCCCCTAGCCTTCCCCCAGCCCTGCTCCACTCTCAGTACCCTGCTTAGCTCCCTGCAGCCAGGCCCTTCTCTCTCGTCAGGCAGAGAGAGACTGTCTGGGCTCCTGGCGCAGTCTCTTATAGGGGCCGGCTGGGCCTGTTTGGGGCGTGGCCCCAGCTGAGCCCACTTCCCCAATCAGCCCAGGCTTCTTGCCCCAGCCACAGCCCTCTCCTGGGCTGTTTCTAGCCCCGAAGGGCACGAGCGGGGAACCACCCCGCTACAGGCTGGTGGACTACTTTTGCTACTATGTTCAGAGAAGACTACTGACACTCTCTTTCTTGTAATATACTGTTGAAACTACTTCAGTCATTAAACAATGCATCCAGGCATCTGCTACAACAGTAGTAGATCTATGTCCAGCAATAGAAGCTACACCCACCCTCACCCTCCACACTCACCTTCTCCCTCAGAAAGGCAGCGTGGTCTCGGCGGGCTCTGTCCATGGGTCTCTGGTTGATGGTGTGACACTGATAGCGCCGTCTGTAAGTCTCCAGGAAGGTCTCGGCCTCCCGAGTCAGTTCCTCCTCTAGCGCCGTCAGCAGGGTCTCCTCCGGCTCCTCCATCTCCTCCCGGCACCGCCCCAGCAGTGACCTGCGCTGCTCCGCCAACTGCTCCGCCATTGCACCCGGATCCATCTTCAGACAGTCATCCATGCGCTGGGACAGGCCGTCCTGCGTTGAGTGGGAGAGGAGGGGGATAGAAGGGCCCAAGGCTGTTAGAAGGGGCGGGTGTGTGACACTGTCTCACCAACGGTCCCTCTGGCTACAGCAGAGCAACTTCCCCCCACCCTCCAGACTGAGATCAGGGCCCTGATTGGACACGGGTTGGAGTCTCCCATCTCTGCAGCCACCCTGGGAGCCGGAGATATGAACTCCCGTCTCCTACCCAGAACTTTGAATCCCATAGAGGTGACCAGGCTGTTTCTCTGGGGTTCCCCTGGCTGGGGCACAGACCCCCACAGACTCACCTTCTCCCTCAGAAGGTCAGCATGGTCTCGGCGGGCTCTCTCCATGGGTCTCTGGTTGATGGTGTGACACTGATAGCGCCGTCTGTAGGTCTCCAGGAAGGTCTCGGCCTCCCGAGTCAGCTCTGCCTCTAGCGCCGTCAGCAGGGTCTCCCCCGGCTCCTTCATCTCCTCCCGGCACCGCCCCAGCAGTGACCTGCGCTGCTCCGCCAACTGCTTCAGCATTGCGCTCGGATCCATCTTCAGACAGTCATCCATGCGTTGGGACAGGCCGTCCTGCGTTGTGTGGGAGAGGAAGGAGAGAGTAGGGGGTCCAATATGTTAGAAGGGGCGAGTGTGTGACCCCATCTCACCCATGGACCCTCTGGCTACAGCACAGCAACTTCCCCCCACCCTCCTGACTGAGATCACGGCCCCCACTGTACATGGGTTGGAGTCTCCCATCGTCTTAGCCTCCCTGGGAGCCGGAGATAAGAACTCCCGTCTCCTGCCCCAAATCCACAGCCCGTGGGGCTGGCCAGGATGGTTCCCTGGGGTTCCCCTGGCTGGGGCACAGGCCCCCACCCCGACTCACCTTCTCCCTCAGAAAGGCAGCGTGGTCTCGGCGGGCGCTGTCCATGACTCTCTGGTTGATGGTGTGACACTGATAGCGCCGTCTGTAGGTCTCCACGAAGGTCTCGGCCTCCCGAGTCAGCTCCTCCTCTAGCGCCGTCAGGAGGGTCTCCTCCGGCTCCTTCATCTCCTTCCGGCACCGCCCCAGCAGTGACCTCTGCTGCTCCGCCAACTGCTCCGCCATTGCACCCGGATCCACCTTCAGACAGTCGACCACGCGCTGGGACAGGCCGTCCTGCGTTGAGTGGGAGAGGAGGGGGATAGAAGGGCCCAAGGCTGTTAGAAGGGGCGGGTGTGTGACACTGTCTCACCAATGGTCCCTCTGGCTACAGCAGAGCAACTTCCCCCCACCCTCCAGACTGAGATCAGGGCCCTGATTGGACACGGGTTGGAGTCTCCCATCTCTGCAGCCACCCTGGGAGCCGGAGATATGAACTCCCGTCTCCTACCCAGAACTTTGAATCCCATAGAGGTGACCAGGCTGTTTCTCTGGGGTTCCCCTGGCTGGGGCACAGACCCCCACAGACTCACCTTCTCCCTCAGAAAGAGAGCGTGGTCTTGGCGGGCGCTGTCCATGACTCTCTGGTTGATGGTGTGACACTGATAGCGCCGTCTGTAGGTCTCCAGGAAGGTCTCGGCCTCCCGAGTCAGCTCTGCCTCTAGCGCCGTCAGCAGGGTCTCCTCCGGCTCCTTCATCTCCTCCCGGCACCGCCCCAGCAGTGACCTGTGCTGCTCCGTCAACTGCTTCAGCATTGCGCTCGGATCCATCTTCAGACAGTCAACCATGCGCTGGGACAGGCCGTCCTGCGTTGAGCAGGAGAGAAGGGGGAGAGGAGGGAATCCAAGGCTGTTAGAGGAGGTGGGTCTGAACCCCGTCTCACCCATGGACCCTCTGGCTACAGCACAGCAACTTCCCCCCACCCTCCTGACTGAGATCACGGCCCCCACTGTACATGGGTTGGAGTCTCCCATCGTCATAGCCTCCCTGGGAGCCGGAGATAAGAACTCCCGTCTCCTGCCCCAAATCCATAGCCCGTGGGGCTGGCCAGGATGGTTCCCTGGGGTTCCCCTGGCTGGGGCACAGGCCCCCACCCCGACTCACCTTCTCCCTCAGAAAGGCAGCGTGGTCTCGGCGGGCGCTGTCCATGACTCTCTGGTTGGCGTGACACTGGTAGTGCCGTCTGTAGGTCTCCAGGAAGGTCTCGGCCTCCCGAGTCAGCTCTGCCTCTAGCGCCGTCAGCAGGGTCTCCTCCGGCTCCTCCATCTCCTCCCGGCACCGCCCCAGCAGTGACCTGCGCTGCTCCACCAACTGCTGCTCCATTGCGCTCGGATCCACCTTCAGACAGTCATCCATGCGCTGGGACAGGCCGTCCTGCGTTGAGTGGGAGAGGAGGGGGATAGAAGGGCCCAAGGCTGTTAGAAGGGGCGGGTGTGTGACACTGTCTCACCAATGGTCCCTCTGGCTACAGCACAGCAACTTCCCCGCACCCTCCAGACTGAGATCAGGGCCCTGATTGGACACGGGTTGGAGTCTCCCATCTCTGCAGCCACCCTGGGAGCCGGAGATATGAACTCCCGTCTCCTACCCAGAACTTTGAATCCCATAGAGGTGACCAGGCTGTTTCTCTGGGGTTCCCCTGGCTGGGGCACAGACCCCCACAGACTCACATTCTCCCTCAGAAGGTCAGCGTGGTCTCGGCGGGCTCTCTCCATGACTCTCTGGTTGATGGTGTGACACTGATAGCGCCGTCTGTAGGTCTCCAGGAAGGTCTCGGCCTCCCGAGTCAGCTCCTCCTCTAGCGCCGTCAGCAGGGTCTCCTCCATCTCCTCCCGGCACCGCCCCAGCAGTGACCTGCGCTGCTCCGCCAACTGCTTCAGCATTGCGCTCGGATCCATCTTCAGACAGTCGACCATGCGCTGGGACAGGCCGTCCTGCGTTGTATGGGGGAGGAAGGAGAGAGTAGGGGGTCCAATATGTTAGAAGGGGCGAGTGTGTGACCCCATCTCACCCATGGACCCTCTGGCTACAGCACAGCAACTTCCCCCCACCCTCCTGACTGAGATCACGGCCCCCACTGTACATGGGTTGGAGTCTCCCATCGTCTTAGCCTCCCTGGGAGCCGGAGATAAGAACTCCCGTCTCCTGCCCCAAATCCACAGCCCGTGGGGCTGGCCAGGATGGTTCCCTGGGGTTCCCCTGGCTGGGGCACAGGCCCCCACCCCGACTCACCTTCTCCCTCAGAAAGGCAGCGTGGTCTCGGCGGGCTCTGTCCATGAGTCTCTGGTTGTTGGTGTGACTCTGATAGCGCCGTCTGTAGGTCTCCACGAAGGTCTCGGCCTCCCGAGTCAGCTCCGCCTCTAGCGCCGTCAGGAGGGTCTCCTTCTCCGGCTCCTTCATCTCCTCCCGGCACCGCCCCAGCAGTGACCTCTGCTGCTCTGCCAACTGCTCCGCCATTGCACCCGGATCCATCTTCAGACAGTCATCCATGCGTTGGGACAGGCCGTCCTGCGTTGTGTGGGAGAGGAAGGAGAGAGTAGGGGGTCCAATATGTTAGAAGGGGCGAGTGTGTGACCCCATCTCACCCATGGACCCTCTGGCTACAGCACAGCAACTTCCCCCCACCCTCCTGACTGAGATCACGGCCCCCACTGTACATGGGTTGGAGTCTCCCATCGTCTTAGCCTCCCTGGGAGCCGGAGATAAGAACTCCCGTCTCCTGCCCCAAATCCACAGCCCGTGGGGCTGGCCAGGATGGTTCCCTGGGGTTCCCCTGGCTGGGGCACAGGCCCCCACCCCGACTCACCTTCTCCCTCAGAAAGGCAGCGTGGTCTCGGCGGGCTCTGTCCATGAGTCTCTGGTTGTTGGTGTGACTCTGATAGCGCCGTCTGTAGGTCTCCAGGAAGGTCTCGGCCTCCCGAGTCAGCTCCGCCTCTAGCGCCGTCAGCAGGGTCTCCTCCGGCTCCTTCATCTCCTTCCGGCACCGCCCCAGCAGTGACCTGTGCTGCTCCGTCAACTGCTCCGCCATTGCACCCGGATCCATCTTCAGACAGTCGACCACGCGCTGGGACAGTCCGTCCTGCGTTGAGTGGGAGAGGAGGGGGATAGAAGGGCCCAAGGCTGTTAGAAGGGGCGGGTGTGTGACACTGTCTCACCAATGGTCCCTCTGGCTACAGCACAGCAACTTCCCCCCACCCTCCAGACTGAGATCAGGGCCCTGATTGGACACGGGTTGGAGTCTCCCATCTCTGCAGCCACCCTGGGAGCCGGAGATATGAATTCCCGTCTCCTACCCAGAACTTTGAATCCCATAGAGGTGACCAGGCTGTTTCTCTGGGGTTCCCCTGGCTGGGGCACAGACCCCCACAGACTCACCTTCTCCCTCAGAAGGTCAGCATGGTCTCGGCGGGCTCTCTCCATGGGTCTCTGGTTGATGGTGTGACACTGATAGCGCCGTCTGTAGGTCTCCAGGAAGGTCTCGGCCTCCCGAGTCAGCTCTGCCTCTAGCGCCGTCAGCAGGGTCTCCTCCGGCTCCTCCATCTCCTCCCGGCACCGCCCCAGCAGTGACCTGCGCTGCTCCACCAACTGCTGCTCCATTGCGCTCGGATCCACCTTCAGACAGTCATCCATGCGCTGGGACAGGCCGTCCTGCGTTGAGTGGGAGAGGAGGGGGATAGAAGGGCCCAAGGCTGTTAGAAGGGGCGGGTGTGTGACACTGTCTCACCAATGGTCCCTCTGGCTACAGCACAGCAACTTCCCCGCACCCTCCAGACTGAGATCAGGGCCCTGATTGGACACGGGTTGGAGTCTCCCATCTCTGCAGCCACCCTGGGAGCCGGAGATATGAACTCCCGTCTCCTACCCAGAACTTTGAATCCCATAGAGGTGACCAGGCTGTTTCTCTGGGGTTCCCCTGGCTGGGGCACAGACCCCCACAGACTCACCTTCTCCCTCAGAAGGTCAGCATGGTCTCGGCGGGCTCTCTCCATGGGTCTCTGGTTGATGGTGTGACACTGATAGCGCCGTCTGTAGGTCTCCAGGAAGGTCTCGGCCTCCCGAGTCAGCTCTGCCTCTAGCGCCGTCAGCAGGGTCTCCTCCGGCTCCTCCATCTCCTCCCGGCACCGCCCCAGCAGTGACCTGTGCTGCTCCGTCAACTGCTTCAGCATTGCGCTCGGATCCATCTTCAGACAGTCATCCATGCGTTGGGACAGGACGTCCTGCGTTGTGTGGGAGAGGAAGGAGAGAGTAGGGGGTCCAATATGTTAGAAGGGGCGAGTGTGTGACCCCATCTCACCCATGGACCCTCTGGCTACAGCACAGCAACTTCCCCCCACCCTCCTGACTGAGATCACGGCCCCCACTGTACATGGGTTGGAGTCTCCCATCGTCTTAGCCTCCCTGGGAGCCGGAGATAAGAACTCCCGTCTCCTGCCCCAAATCCACAGCCCGTGGGGCTGGCCAGGATGGTTCCCTGGGGTTCCCCTGGCTGGGGCACAGGCCCCCACCCCGACTCACCTTCTCCCTCAGAAAGGCAGCGTGGTCTCGGCGGGCTCTGTCCATGACTCTCTGGTTGGCGTGACACTGGTAGTGCCGTCTGTAGGTCTCCAGGAAGGTCTCGGCCTCCCGAGTCAGCTCTGCCTCTAGCGCCGTCAGCAGGGTCTCCGCCGGCTCCTTCATCTCCTCCCGGCACCGCCCCAGCAGTGACCTGCGCTGTTCCACCAACTGCTGCTCCATTGCGCTCGGATCCACCTTCAGACAGTCATCCATGCGCTGGGACAGGCCGTCCTGCGTTGAGTGGGAGAGGAGGGGGATAGAAGGGCCCAAGGCTGTTAGAAGGGGCGGGTGTGTGACACTGTCTCACCAATGGTCCCTCTGGCTACAGCACAGCAACTTCCCCCCACCCTCCAGACTGAGATCAGGGCCCTGATTGGACACGGGTTGGAGTCTCCCATCTCTGCAGCCACCCTGGGAGCCGGAGATATGAATTCCCGTCTCCTACCCAGAACTTTGAATCCCATAGAGGTGACCAGGCTGTTTCTCTGGGGTTCTCCTGGCTGGGGCACAGACCCCCACAGACTCACCTTCTCCCTCAGAAAGAGAGCGTGGTCTCGGCGGGCTCTGTCCATGGGTCTCTGGTTGTTGGCGTGACACTGATAGCGCCGTCTGTAGGTCTCCAGGAAGGTCTCGGCCTCCCGAGTCAGCTCCTCCTCTAGCGCCGTCAGCAGGGTCTCCTCCGGCTCCTTCATCTCCTCCCGGCACCGCCCCAGCAGTGACCTGTGCTGCTCCGTCAACTGCTTCAGCATTGCGCTCGGATCCATCTTCAGACAGTCGACCATGCGCTGGGACAGGCCGTCCTGCGTTGTGTGGGGGAGGAAGGAGAGAGTAGGGCGTCCAATTTGTTAGAAGGGGCGAGTGTGTGACCCCATCTCACCCATGGACCCTCTGGCTACAGCACAGCAACTTCCCCCCACCCTCCTGACTGAGATCACGGCCCCCACTGTACATGGGTTGGAGTCTCCCATCGTCTTAGCCTCCCTGGGAGCCGGAGATAAGAACTCCCGTCTCCTACCCAGAACTTTGAATCCCATAGAGGTGACCAGGCTGTTTCTCTGGGGTTCCCCTGGCTGGGGCACAGACCCCCACAGACTCACCTTCTCCCTCAGAAGGTCAGCGTGGTCTCGGCGGGCTCTCTCCATGACTCTCTGGTTGATGGTGTGACACTGATAGCGCCGTCTGTAGGACTCCAGGAAGGTCTCGGCCTCCCGAGTCAGCTCCGCCTCTAGCGCTGTCAGGAGGGTCTCCGCCGGCTCCTTCATCTCCTTCCGGCACCGCCCCAGCAGTGACCTGCGCTGCTCCGCCAACTGCTCCGCCATTGCACCCGGATCCATCTTCAGACAGTCGACCACGCGCTGCGACAGGCCGTCCTGCGTTGAGTGGGAGAGGAGGGGGATAGAAGGGCCCAAGGCTGTTAGAAGGGGCGGGTGTGTGACACTGTCTCACCAATGGTCCCTCTGGCTACAGCACAGCAACTTCCCCCCACCCTCCAGACTGAGATCAGGGCCCTGATTGGACACGGGTTGGAGTCTCCCATCTCTGCAGCCACCCTGGGAGCCGGAGATATGAACTCCCGTCTCCTACCCAGAACTTTGAATCCCATAGAGGTGACCAGGCTGTTTCTCTGGGGTTCCCCTGGCTGGGGCACAGACCCCCACAGACTCACATTCTCCCTCAGAAGGTCAGCGTGGTCTCGGCGGGCTCTGTCCATGACTCTCTGGTTGATGGCGTGACACTGATAGCGCCGTCTGTAGGTCTCCAGGAAGGTCTCGGCCTCCCGAGTCAGCTCCTCCTCTAGCGCCGTCAGCAGGGTCTCCTCCGGCTCCTTCATCTCCTCCCGGCACCGCCCCAGCAGTGACCTGCGCTGCTCCGCCAACTGCTTCAGCATTGCGCTCGGATCCATCTTCAGACAGTCGACCATGCGCTGGGACAGGCCGTCCTGCGTTGAGCAGGAGAGAAGGGGGAGAGGAGGAGACCCAAGGCTGTTAGAGGGGGTGGGTCTGAACCCCGTCTCACCCATGGACCCTCTGGCTACAGCACAGCAACTTCCCTCCACCCTCCTGACTGAGATCACGGCCCCCACTGTACATGGGTTGGAGTCTCCCATCGTCTTAGCCTCCCTGGGAGCCGGAGATAAGAACTCCCGTCTCCTGCCCCAAATCAATAGCCCGTGGGGCTGGCCAGGATGGTTCTCTGGGGTTCCCCTGGCTGGGGCACAGGCCCCCACCCCGACTCACCTTCTCCCTCAGAAAGGCAGCGTGGTCTCGGCGGGCGCTGTCCATGACTCTCTGGTTGATGGCGTGACACTGATAGCGCCGTCTGTAAGTCTCCAGGAAGGTCTCGGCCTCCCGAGTCAGCTCCGCCTCTAGCGCCGTCAGCAGGGTCTCCTCCGGCTCCTCCATCTCCTCCCGGCACCACCCCAGCAGTGACCTGCGCTGCTCCACCAACTGCTTCACCATTGCACCCGGATCCATCTTCAGACAGTCGACCACGCGCTGGGACAGGCCGTCCTGCGTTGAGTGGGAGAGAAGGGGGATAGAAGGGCCCAAGGCTGTTAGAAGGGGCGGGTGTGTGACACTGTCTCACCAACGGTCCCTCTGGCTACAGCAGAGCAACTTCCCCCCACCCTCCAGACTGAGATCAGGGCCCTGATTGGACATGGGTTGGAGTCTCCCATCTCTGCAGCCACCCTGGGAGCCGGAGATATGAATTCCCGTCTCCTACCCAGAACTTTGAATCCCATAGAGGTGACCAGGCTATTTCTCTGGGGTTCTCCTGGCTGGGGCACAGACCCCCACAGACTCACCTTCTCCCTCAGAAAGAGAGCGTGGTCTCGGCGGGCTCTGTCCATGGGTCTCTGGTTGTTGGCGTGACGCTGATAGCGCCGTCTGTAGGTCTCCAGGAAGGTCTCGGCCTCCCGAGTCAGCTCTGCCTCTAGCGCCGAAAGCAGGGTCTCCTCCGGCTCCTTCATCTCCTCCCGGCACCGCCCCAGCAGTGACCTGCGCTGCTCCGTCAACTGCTTCAGCATTGCGCTCGGATCCATCTTCAGACAGTCGACCATGCGCTGGGACAGGCCGTCCTGCGTTGTGTGGGGGAGGAAGGAGAGAGTAGGGCGTCCAATATGTTAGAAGGGGCGAGTGTTTGACCCCATCTCACCAATGGATCCTCTGGCTACAGCACAGCAACTTCCCCCCACCCTCCTGACTGAGATCACGGCCCCCACTGTACATGGGTTGGAGTCTCCCATCGTCTTAGCCTCCCTGGGAGCCGGAGATAAGAACTCCCGTCTCCTGCCCCAAATCCACAGCCCGTGGGGCTGGCCAGGATGGTTCCCTGGGGTTCCCCTGGCTGGGGCACAGGCCCCCACCCCGACTCACCTTCTCCCTCAGAAAGGCAGCGTGGTCTCGGCGGGCTCTGTCCATGACTCTCTGGTTGATGGTGTGACACTGATAGCGCCGTCTGTAGGTCTCCACGAAGGTCTCGGCCTCCCGAGTCAGCTCCGCCTCTAGCGCCGTCAGGAGGGTCTCCTCCGGCTCCTTCATCTCCTTCCGGCACCGCCCCAGCAGTGACCTCTGCTGCTCCGCCAACTGCTCCGCCATTGCACCCGGATCCATCTTCAGACAGTCGACCACGCGCTGGGACAGGCCGTCCTGCGTTGAGTGGGAGAGAAGGGGGATAGAAGGGCCCAAGGCTGTTAGAAGGGGCGGGTGTGTGACACTGTCTCACCAATGGTCCCTCTGGCTACAGCAGAGCAACTTCCCTCCACCCTCCAGACTGAGATCAGGGCCCTGATTGGACACGGGTTGGAGTCTCCCATCTCTGCAGCCACCCTGGGAGCCGGAGATATGAACTCCCGTCTCCTACCCAGAACTTTGAATCCCATAGAGGTGACCAGGCTGTTTCTCTGGGGTTCCCCTGGCTGGGGCACAGACCCCCACAGACTCACCTTCTCCCTCAGAAGGTCAGCGTGGTCTCGGCGGGCTCTCTCCATGACTCTCTGGTTGATGGTGTGACACTGATAGCGCCGTCTGTAGGTCTCCAGGAAGGTCTCGGCCTCCCGAGTCAGCTCCGCCTCTAGCGCCGTCAGGAGGGTCTCCGCCGGCTCCTTCATCTCCTTCCGGCACCACCCTAGCAGTGACCTGCGCTGCTCCGCCAACTGCTTCAGCATTGCGCTCGGATCCATCTTCAGACAGTCGACCATGCGCTGGGACAGGCCGTCCTGCATTGAGCAGGAGAGAAGGGGGAGAGGAGGGGACCCAAGGCTGTTAGAGGGGGTGGGTCTGAACCCCGTCTCACCCATGGACCCTCTGGCTACAGCACAGCAACTTCCCTCCACCCTCCTGACTGAGATCACGGCCCCCACTGTACATGGGTTGGAGTCTCCCATCGTCTTAGCCTCCCTGGGAGCCGGAGATAAGAACTCCCGTCTCCTGCCCCAAATCCACAGCCCGTGGGGTTGGCCAGGATGGTTCTCTGGGGTTCCCCTGGCTGGGGCACAGGCCCCCACCCCGACTCACCTTCTCCCCCAGAAAGGCAGCGTGGTCTCGGCGGGCTCTGTCCATGAGTCTCTGGTTGGCGTGACACTGGTAGCGCCGTCTGTAGGTCACCACGAAGGTCTTGGCCTCCCGAGTCAGCTCTGCCTCTAGCGCCGTCAGGAGGGTCTCCTCCGGCTCCTCCATCTCCTCCCGGCACCGCCCCAGCAGGGACCTCCGCTTCTCCGTCAACTGCTTCAGCATTGCCCTCGGATCCATCTTCAGACAGTCATCCATGCGCTGGGACAGGCCGTCCTGCGTTGAGTGGGAGAGGAGGGGGATAGAAGGGCCCAAGGCTGTTAGAAGGGGCGGGTGTGTGACACTGTCTCACCAATGGTCCCTCTGGCTACAGCAGAGCAACTTCCCCCCACCCTCCAGACTGAGATCAGGGCCCTGATTGGACACGGGTTGGAGTCTCCCATCTCTGCAGCCACCCTGGGAGCCGGAGATATGAACTCCCGTCTCCTACCCAGAACCTTGAATCCCATAGAGGTGACCAGGCTGTTTCTCTGGGGTTCCCCTGGCTGGGGCACAGACCCCCACAGACTCACCTTCTCCCTCAGAAAGGCAGAGTGGTCTCGGCGGGCTCTGTCCATGGGTCTCTGGTTGTTGGCGTGACACTGATAGCGCCGTCTGTAGGTCTCCAGGAAGGTCTCGGCCTCCCGAGTCAGCTCCGCCTCTAGCGCCGTCAGCAGGGTCTCCTCCGGCTCCTTCATCTCCTCCCGGCACCGCCCCAGCAGGGACCTCCGCTTCTCCGCCAACTGCTTCACCATTGTGCTCGGATCCACCTTGAGATAGTTGATCATGAGCTGGGACAGGCCGTCCTGCATTGAACGGCAGGGGAGGGGGACTGTAGGGGGACCCAAGGCTGTTAGAAGGGGCGATTGTGTATCCCTGTCACACCAATGGACCTTCTGGCTACAGAACCGGAACATACCCCCACCCCTGTGATTGAGATTGGGACCCCCCTTGTGCTGGGGATGGAGTCTCCCATCTCTGCAGCCACCCTACAAGCTGATATGAGGTCCCATCTCCTTCCACAAAACCACAACATGTGGGGCTGGCTGGGATGGTTCCCCGGGGTTCCCCTAGATGAGGACACTGCACCCCCCAACTCACCTTCTCCTTCAGAAAGAGAGCGTGGTCTGAGCGGGCTCTG
Source organism: Chrysemys picta bellii (assembly GCF_011386835.1). NCBI lineage: Eukaryota > Metazoa > Chordata > Testudines > Emydidae > Chrysemys > Chrysemys picta. The sequence continues at coordinate 2,487,274 of NC_088794.1, forward strand.
TCCAGGACTCTCTGGTTGTGGAAGGTGATGGCCATCTGCACGGTGAGGACAAGGCTGGGGTGAGGTGCAGTTTACGGGGCCATTTCTCCACCTAGTGGCTGCAGCTTCCACCGCAGCAGCCTCACCTAACAGCAACGCCGCTAGCCAGTGTGGCAGCCGCTTGGGGCTTCTGGTGCTGCCAGTCTGACTCTCACGGCAGCCCAGCGTCAGCTCCCTTCCCTGACCTGATCTGCACTTGCGGCGCTTTCCTCTAGCCAAGGATTTTGGAAACCGTGCCCCAGGTGAGCTCGGCTTGGGGCTGATGCCCGACAGCACCTCAGTGACACCGGCTCTTCCAAGTCTGGCAGTATTTGGGGGCTTTCATTGACCTTCAGGAGACAGGTTTTGGTGGACAAAATCTGGGATAAATCTTGTAGTGGAGGAGGAAAGAGTCCAAAACAGTCTCTGCTGTGGACCTATTCTGGAGTGGCTATTGCAGAGGAGTTCTCTTGGAAGAGCTAGGCCGGTCTATTCCCCCATGTAAATGGGCTTCACCTCCCAAATTCCTCTAGAGGATCGCATGGGTCGTACCCACTCACAGCCGATTTGAGGCTCATGCTCAAGAGTGTCTGTAACACTCTGTACCTCAAAGTTGCACCTTTTGTAACCCCCATATTCATCATTCATATACGGCTGCAATATTTTATACAGAGCGTTCCATGTCAGACATCTTATGAAAAGTATATATAGTTAGTGTGTATGAATTTATGAGATTTTCTGTAAGGTTGTTACTGAAATATGTTGTGAGTTTGAGAGTTGTCCACTGCCAGTTCTCCAGTGACAACAAAAGAGTGATCCACTCCCAGGAAAGTGTTAAATGGCCATTAATCAATGGGGGAAATATAAACAAGGGATTTACAGTTATGTAAGAGGGCTGTGCAAGCATCACACAATGGGGGATTGCGCAAGTCTGGGACTCAGCAAAGTCCACCAGGACATGTCTGGGCTGGTGCTTTCCAGGCACATGGACTAAGGGTATAAAATAGGGGGCAGAGGCATCATGTCTTGGCCTTTCTCCTGCCCCAGCTATGCTGGAAGCAACAAGAACACTGGGAGGACAAAGACTTGAATGGGGGAGACTGGTCCCAGGCTTCAAGGGGAAACCTGCGGATTAAGGATTATTACCCACCTGTAACCTCCTGTGAAGTAAGAAAAACTCCTTGACCAAATGCTGATTAGTCTAATAAAGATTAAGATTTAAAGTCTGAGCTTATCTTTTATTTTCTTTGGTAACTATCCCTGACTTTTTGTGCCTACCACTTATAATCACTGAAATCTCCTTTCTGCAGTTAATAAACCTGTTTTATATGTTACCTAAAACAGTGTGTTTTGATTGAAGTGCTTGGGAAATCTCAGCTCAGGTTACAAAGGCTAGTTCATGTCCTCTCCACAGCGAGGGAGGGGCAGACTGTGTAATAAACTTACACTGGTCGGGCTTCTGACCAGGGCAAGATGGTCCAGCTCTGGGTGCAAGGCCATGGAGCTGAGGGAATTGGCTGATGTCTTTCTCTGTGTGATTCGTGAGTGGCTCAGGGAGCATTCATGCAATCTGTCACACCCCAATGGCCCCCTCCCTCAAGTCCCCTGGGAAGGCAGATCAGTATTGTATGTTGCTAACGCTGTTGCAGGCATTGCAAAGGATTCTGGGAAGGGTTAAAGGTGAGAGTGAAACCTTCCTTTACAGGTTATAAGAGGATGAAGAGGGGGGCAGGGAGAAAGGAACGGGTTAACTCGACACTCCAGCTAGGCCTGAAGATAAGAGGTTGACTCCAGCCCAAGGTCACTGCACACAACAGATTCTCTGCTACCTGCCAAGAAAGAGGGGGGCCAAGATTCCAACCCTGCCCTGCTGCAAGAAAGGAGAATCACAGAACAGAAACTGGAGGGGCTGCGAAAATGAGGGAGAGCGAATGGGAAAGCAGCCATCTCCCATCCCTGAAGCTAGGGTTACCATATTTCAACAATCAAAAAAGAGGACGGGAGGAGCCCCGCCCTAGCCCCGCCCCTGTCCTAGCCCCGCCCCCGTCCTGTCCTAGCCCCGCCCCTGCCCCTTCCACTCCCTCCCACTTCCTGCCCCCTCAGAACCCCCAACCCTCCCCCCCACTCCTTGTCCCCTAACTGCCCCCCAGGACTCCACCCCCTCCCTAAGCCTCCCTGCCTCTTGTCCCCTGACTGCCCCCCCCCCCAGAACTCCTGACCCATCTAAACCCCTCTGCTCCCTGTCCCCTGACTGCCCCCTCCTGGGACCCCTGCTCCTAACTGCCCTCCAGAACCCCACCCCCTACCTAAGACTCCCTGTTCCTTGTCCCCTAACTGCCCCCTCCTAAGACCCCCCCCAACTGTCCCCCAGGACCCTACCCCCTACCTGTACCCTGACTGCCCAAAACCTTATCCACCCTCCCCCAGAAAGCCCGCCCCGAACTCCCGACCCCCCCCCGCTCCTTGTCCCCTGACTGCCCCCTCCTGAGACCCCCCCCACCTGTACCCTGACTGCCCAAAACCTTACACCCCCAACCCCCAGACAGCCCCCCCCAGAACTCCCAAACACCCCCCCCGCTCCTTGTCCCCTAACTGCCCCCTCCTGAGACCCCCCCACCTGTACCCTGACTACCGAAAACCTTACACCCCCAACCCCCAGACAGCCCCCCCCAGAACTCCTGACCCATCCAACCCTCCCCCTGCTCCCTGTCTCTTGACTACCCCCCCCCCCCCCCAGAACCTCCCTGCCGCTTCTCTGACCCCCGGCCCCCTTACTGTGCTGCAGAGCAGCGCGCTCGGCAGGGGGAGGGGAGCAGGGTCGGAGCTCCAGACGGCCGGAGGCCGAGGATGGACGGCGATCTGTGAGTGCAGGGCGGGGGGAGGGAGGGGGAGGAGGGGGGGTGTCAAGGTTCAGGAGGGAGGAGGGGGAAGTGCAAGCAGGGCTCTGGCTCTGGCTGTTGGAGCACCGGCTGCTCTGTAAGCCGCGCGCACGCTCTGCATGGGGGAGGGGGGAAGTCCGGACATTGACAAATTCCCCCCGGACGCTATTTTTAACCCGAAAAAGCCGGACATGTCCGGGGGAATCCGGACGAATGGTAACCCTACTGAAGCCGGTTGTTTTGGGGAAGCTGAGGAGGCCACAGGAGGCCGGTTCAGACTGGTGCAGAGAGCAAAAGCATAGGGGATGGGGGGGGGCCTTTGACCGAGATGCCCCCAGGAATACCCAGAACTTAAAACCCTCCCGAGAATGGAAGCAAGTTGGAGATCTACAGTGGACCGTGGACGGCCTGTGCACAGGACAGAACTTTCGACCACCCTTCCCGCCCCCCTCCCTTCTTCTTACGTTACACCCAGGCTTGGCCAACCTCGGGTTGTGCGTGTGTGAGTATGAAAGTGGGTTAGGACTCTGGCACTAATTCTTTTTTCCTTCCTTTGAGTGACGTGGGGCGTACTCACCACTGTTATTTTATTATTTTATTAATAAAGCTTTAAAATTTAGTCACTTGGTGTGTTCCCTTCATCTCCGCCCCTGAAGATCCTGCCACCTTAGCCTGATCACCTAAGGTATTAGGCAGCTTGGTAACATAAATCTGTCACAAATCGAGCTGGGTGTGGGGCTCCACATGCTAGTGGCTGAGTGATCACAGCACCTGGAGGGGTTTGCTGCTTGTCACTAGCAAAGCCTTGTGAGAGACGGCCCAGGCTGGAGAGTTAAGAGGGCAAAGCTATACCCCAGTTCCAGTTCGGTCTGACTGGGCAGCTGGGAGAGGGGCCAGGCTCTTGTCCCCGTTTGGTGGGAAAAGGGGAGGATCTTCCTTGTTCAGTTGCGGGAAGGATAACTTTATCCTTCATTGCCGTGTCTACACGGCAATGTAAGACCAGGGTTATTAGCAGTCAAGTTAGCAGCCCCTGGGGTTGTTAACCTAGGGCTGAAGCATCTACACTCATTTGTAACCCCAGGTTAGGACTGGTTGAACCCTGGGTTCCAGCTCGGAGCTCCAGCATCTACACTGCATTATGCAGGCCTGAGTGCAACCGCCTGTATCCCAGACTCCCTAGCGCCCTCCCTAGCCGCAGCCGCTCTGGCCCTTTGTTGATGCTGCAGCCTGGGAAAACTGGACTGTCCACCAAACTTGACTGGCCAAAGAGGAAAGAAAGTCGGCCTGTGAGATATTTTTGGTGGCCTCCCAGAGCATGAGTCTAGTGGGGTTACGGCTACACTGCAAAGCAATAGGGTTTGAACCCGGCTTCCAGCCTGACTCAGGCTCGGACCCTTCACACCCGATGGGTCCAGGGACCCTAGTCCTGGATTTCAGGGATCACAATAGTGGCTTTAAAGCCACCTTCCCCCACCACTGCCACATGTGCCTCCCATGATTCACTGGGGCCATGGCCCACACACCAAGAGAGGAGATGCTGTTGCATTATGGGAAATGTGGTTAAGATGCCTCGTTCTTCTCTATATGCTGGGCTCCCTGGCCAGACTTCATCTTACACGATGCACCAGGGGCATGATGTCCAGGGCTTCTCCTCACCACAATAAGGATCAGTGATGCAATGTGGGATATGTAGTTTGGCTGCCCCATTCTTCTCTCTGTGCCCAGCTCCATAGAGGAGAATGGGGCATGTGAGGAGCATGAACTACAGTTCCCAGGAGCCACCTCGGGTGGCATTGACAAATGGAAACATTTGGGGGCTTTGCAGGAAACTCAATGGTTTCTGCAGGAAAAACAAAAAATCCCATTTCCAGGCCAGTTCTGATAAACTGCTCTCATTTGCCCACCAACACCTGCAGGGTTGATTGATGCTGCGGGTGTCATGGACTCGAGATGCGTCCATAGGTGAACCCTTCATCACCAACCACCCTCTAGTCTAGAGAAATTCTTTGATTACCTCGTAGTCCAAGAACCGGAGGTTTCACCCAGACCCTTTCCCAGTCGTCCTCCCAGGGATCCAGCTCCCAATGCTACCCCAGCCCTGGTATGGACAGGAGAGGGGAGACACCCCATGATTGGGTCAGAGACAGAGACAGTACCTGACAGGGAGAGGAGAAGCCAAAGCGATGTTTCTTCATCACATCAGATAAATTCTGCAAAGGAACCAAAAGCAATCATCACGTCACAGACTCCACAGGGCTTAGAAAGGCTGTGAACACAGGGAAGGATTGCCCAGCGCTGAGATGCAGCCACCTCTGGGGTGGGGCAGCTGGGGAACAGTCACACAGTGATGCCGCATGAGTATTGGGGTCATGACAGACTGCCAGGGGAGAGAGCTCCCATCCCGATCCCTGCAGCACAGCTGGCCGGTCCCCACCTCTATCCGAGCAGCGAGCTGTGTCCCGGTGAGCAGCTCCCCATGCTGGTCCTTCCGGATGTGTCGACCGGCCGAGCCTACCAGGGCGGTGACATAGTCCCTCAGGCTGTCCCGGAAATCCTCATCCATGTCTGCGAAGGGGAGAGAGATGGACAATGATGTGGGAATCAAGGGCCTAACTCATCCCCCTTGTCACTACCCTCCATGTGCAGGCACGAGCAACAACCCAGTCGCATTGCCCGGCACATGGCAGGGGGCTCAGAGCCGCTGTCCCGGGTCTGTTACCTCTCAGGGTTCCCTCGCTGCCAGTTGAGATCCGCTTGCCGGGGAAAGGCATCAGGTAACAGCGGGTGCTGCTTCTGCTCAGCACTTCCAGAGTCTTGGGGTGTTTGCAAGGGGACGTCGCCTCCAGCATCTGCCGGAGCCGGGGGAATCGTTACATTAACACACAAACATCTGTGTTAACATCAGCCCGACCTGCTGGGCTGTCAGAGAGGGTGTGGAGCAGCCCTGTCTCATTTGTGGTAAGTGTTGGAAGGAGACATTCGCTGTTAAACTCCAGCCAGTCTCTCCTGCGCATGTGCAAAGATTATCCAAGGGAGATACAAGATTATCCAAAGGAGATACAAGATTATCCAAGGGCTTGTTACTTGGCCAGATATGGGGGGAATATTCTTGGGAACAGCCCCTGGCATATCTCTGACAAACAGGCCACACCCTCCTGCCAAATTTAAAGTCCCTGCTCTGAAGCAGGGGGTAGAGGGGTGTCTAGAGATGTTCAAAACAAAGAACATCAGAATTTTCTTTCCAAATTGCCAAAACAACGTGTTTTTCTTTAGCCTCGTTCTCAGAAACGGCTGGAGGAAGCAAGCAGGAATTCAGCTGGAGGCAGAGAACAAGCATGGAATATTTCAGCCCAAACAGTTAAAGTTTGGCAAAGTTATAAGCAACTAAAGAGGGGTCTTGTAATGGGATTTGTCAAGTAACCTTTATAAAGGGTGGGGCTACCAATCCCCTAGAGGAGAAAGGCCCCGTGTCCCATTCCCCATCCCCTGAGCCAGCCAGACCCTGCTCTTGGCCCAGATCGGAGCAGGTTCCCTCCAGAGGAAACAGGCCCTGTGTCCCATTCCCCACCCCCCAAGCCCCACACTCACCTGTCTGACGTCTCTCAGATGCTGCTCCCCACCCTCGGCTCCGAGGTCCTGGGAGCTGCTCCAATCCCGCACCAGCAGGTCTAGATGCTGCAGGGGAGACAGGAGGGAAGTGGGGGTTATAAGGGGTGGGGAGAGGCTGTAGTGGGAAGAAGGAAGATGTCTGGGGTGGGGAGAAGCCTCAACCCCTAGGGAGTGGGGCAGGGATGCAATGTGGGGCTGCATGGGGCAGGGCAGGTGACGGTGAGTATCTCACCTGAACGGGCTTCAGTCCATAGGCCTCTCCCACCACTTCAGCCACATGCAGAGACATCTGTGGAGCAGAGAGAAGTGTGTGAGGCTGCACCCGGCCAGGGGATGGTGGGGGAGGCCCTGGGGGTCTGGCACAGGTGGGTTGGCCGTCAATGCACTATTCATTCTCTTCACCCAACGCCCCACAGAGGAGCAAGTTCAGTTCCAGCACTTGCTCCTTCCTCCAGTGTTCCCAAGAAGCACCTTTCCCCGTGCTCCCCCCCCCCGCACATACAACAACACCATTGCCACAGGCTGATGGACGCTACCAACTCTGTTTGCACAGCCCAGGAAGTCAAACCACGGCTCTGCTCAAACTGCGAACAATCTTGGCCACACGGCATTTCCCTGAGCTCTCCCAAGAGCTGGGCTGGGCCGTGCGGTGACAGTGCTGACTCCAGAGGCCCATGTGACTGTAGGAGAGTCAATTTCTCTCTCTGGGCCTCAGTTTCCCCACAGGAGCTATGGGGAGGGATAATAACCCTGTGGGGCTAATGGGAGAACCTGGCCTGGCCACATTCTGCATTACGCTGCCCGGCCTCACCTCCAGGTATTCGAGATCCGGGTCCTTCACCCGACGGCCAATGTTCAGTATCTGCAGATAACCAGGAGACAGACAGAGCTACAGCAACGAGCAGTGACGGCCGCTCCAGACCGCTTCCCAACCACGGCACCCGCCCCGAGCACGGCGCCCCCTTGCGCCGCATGGGGGATCGGGGGCAGCCCTGACTGCCAGTGGAGAGCGCCCCCTACTGAGCCCCTGGTACACTCCCTGCAGCACAGCGCCCCCTAGTGCCGCATGGGGCATCGGGGGCAGCCCTGACTGCCAGTGGAGAGCGCCCCCTACTGAGCCCCTGGTACACTCCCTGCAGCACAGCGCCCCCTAGTGCCGCATGGGGCATCGGGGCCAGCCCTGGCTGCCAGAGGAGAGCGCCCCCTGCTGTGCCCCGCCCCGCTCCCTGCAGCACAGCGCCCCGTGCTGAGCCCCCCAACCTGGTAGGAGCTGAGCAGCATGGACATGGCGGAGAGTTTGATGCTGGTCTCCTTGTTCCTTTCAATGTCCATGGAGCCCTCAGTGTCGACCAGCAGCACGGCCACCTGGGGGCCAAGAGTGAGAGCCCCAGGTCAGCTCCCGGCTTTGTCCAGCCACCCACGGCCCCTCTGTCCCCAAGCCTGCCCCCTGCACAGCCCCCATGGCACCTGGCATCTCATGCTCACCTGCCCCAGTGTTAGCTCCCTCTTCTCGATCTTCTCCATTCCGCCCTGTTCTCTCTCCCCTGGGGCCTCCTTCCCCATGTCTCCATCCCTTGTTCCCATTTTATTTCCCCCATTCCCTCTGTTCCCAGCCCTCCACCCTGTTAATCTAGTCCCCATTCCCTTCTCCCAGCACATCCATGACTCCCTTTTCCCTTCCTTTGCCCCCCAATGCCCCCACTCACCTTCTTCCCCTTGGCTGGGACCCAGAAGGTCTGATTCCACACCCACACCCCCTTGGTGACTCTCTGGTTGCCAACTCGCCACTCGAATCCCTCCAGGGGCTCGTCCTCCCGGCCCATCCATGACCCGTCGCTCGTGCCCTGCCAGAGGGGGAACAAGGGGGGGTCAGTGCAGGATTGGGGAGGAGAGTGACTGGTACCCCCCACCCCCAGGCTACAAACCCTGGGAGGGGGAAGGGGGTTAATTGTACTAGTGTGGGTCTGGGAAGGATACATGGTGATGGGCATACTCGGAATTTGAGAGACAGACAAACAGACCCATTTGTGTCTAGACAGAGAGACAGACAGACACACTATATTACAGACAAACAGACAGATACGTGAGGGTCCAGCCATGGCTCCAACTAACTGGACATGTTGGTGGGCGGGGGATGCTTGCAGACAGGGCCGGCTTTAGGCCGATTCAGCTGATTCGGCTGAATTGGGCCCCGCGCCAAGAGGGCCCCGCGCTGCAGCTGTCCACCCCGCCCCCAGCTCACTTCCCCCTCCTCCCCTCCCCTGAACGCTCCGCCCCCTCCCCTGCTTCCCGCGAATCAGAGATTCGCGGGAAGTCTGAAAAGAAGAGGGACCGGACGGCAGCACAAGGTAAGCTGGGGTGGTGGGGGCGGGAGAAGGGCTCCGGGGAGGCGCGGCCCATTCTGCAGGCCCCAGCGGCTCTGGCCTGGCTTGGCTCCAGCCCAGCCCCTGCAGCGCGGCCCGGCTCTGGCCCGGCCCCCGCGGCGCGGCTGGGGTCCCCCCCGTCCCCCCCGCGGCGCGGCGCAGCGCGGCTCCCCCCCGTCCCCCCCGCGGCGCGGCGCGGCTCCCCCCCCGTCCCCCCCGCGGCGCGGTTCCCCCGTCCCCTGCGCGGCGCGGCTCCCCCCGTCCCCCCCGCGGCGCGGCTCGGGTCCCCCCCCCCGCGGCTCGGCTCGGGTCCGTCCGCCTCCCCCCCCTCCCCCCGTGGCGCGGCTCCGGGTCGGACCCAAGCCCGGCAACCCCGGCGGGAGCGCGGCTTGATTCCTGGGGGCAGGGCTTGCAACAAGCCCCACCCCCAGGAATCAGGCCCCGCTCTTGCTAAAGCCGGCCCTGCTTGCAGATGCATGTGCAGCTCTGACCCACCAGCAGGGGGCAGGATGGGGCTGTTCACACCCAGCTCACTCCTGTTCCCGTTTACACTCACCGGGCTCCGGAGCCGGCGCAGCAGGTAGTTCAACAGGAAGGATCTGCCCCAGCGCTGCTCCCCGATGATGGACACCAGGCAGACGGGGGCGTCCCTCACCCCACCCTGCTCCAGGCAGCGTCTCAGGGCCTCCTTGTCCAGGATCAGGCCCCCTTCCTCATCCAGACGCACCAGCTGCACCGGGCGTCCTGATCCCAGCTGAGCCCCCAGCCCCTGCTGCAGGGAAAGAGCAGGGTCAGAGCTGGGACCCCACCCTGAGCCGGCCAGTTCCCTGCCCCCTGGATCAGAGCCTTGTGACCCATTCCCACCACCTGAGCCAGCCATTCCTGCAGATCAGCGCTCTGTGCCCCATTGCCATCCCCCCAAGCCAGCCAGTCCCCCACCCTCCAGATGAGAGCCCCGTGTCCCATTCCCACTATCACACCGTTTCCCATGTTTTTCATAGTAATATGATGGTATGATTGTGTCGTCATAATGTACTTTATGCAAGATGGGTCTTGGGAGATATCATTGGAAAGTTTAAGATTTACTGAATACGATTATCCTATTTGTAGGTGTTTGTTCTACAAAAGTGTTTGCACCTAGGGAACAGAATGCAATCAGCCTGGCTGGCTAGCTGGGAGCAAGTCAATGGACCTTTAGGGAGAATGATAGGTCTTTGAAGATGCTAATCTCCCTCCTTCCTGGGATGCTACAAATGGCCTTTGACTCATGGCTGCTTTGACACTGCAGGGTCATGTGATCATGTCACATGATACCGGACTCCATCTTGGAATACCAATATTTGTCCACTGAAGGGGTGGGGGAAATCACACTGGAAAACAAAGGATTCCCACCATATGTAAATCCTATTTAAGGGAGGGAAGTGAGTTAATCAAGGTTCATTCATTCTTCACTGAATCCTCGCCCAGGGACGACTGCTGAAAACATCTGAGAAACAAAGACGGGGGCAGGAGGAGAAGGACTGAGCCCGGGCTGGAAAATGTGTCTGGCCTGTGAAAGGAATACCCAGAGTTTCAAGCTGCAAGCAAGAGCAGTTTGCCTTCAAGAACCTCTGCAATCTGCCTTAAACAACATTTAGGGTGAGAAATGACTATTTGTAACCAGTTTCTTTAGTATATTAAGCTTAGTTTGCATGTTTGTTTTATTTGCTCAGTCATCTACACTGATCTGTTGCTATCCCTTATAATCATTTAAAATCTACCTTGTGCAGTTAATACATTTGTTTTTAGAGGGGCAGCCGTGTTAGTCTGTATCTGCAAAAACAACGAGGAGTCCAAAACCAGTTTGTGGAATTCATAACTGGGGGGAGGGGGGAACCTGTGCAGATCTTTCTCCACACTGAGAGAGGGGGTGAATTTCATGAGTTTACGCTGTACAGTTCTCTGTGCAGCACAAGACGGTGTAATTTTGGGTTTGCACCCCAGACGGGGTGTGCACTTGAGAGCTGGGTAATTCCTTAGCTGAGCGTTCCCATGTAGAGCTAACTTCAGTGCCTGTATCTTTCTGCAGCTGGGTGTGTCCCTACCTGGGTGTGCTGGAGGAGGCTTGAGGGCCTGGCTCTGCAGAACAGGGTGAGGGAGCCCAGGCTGGTGGAACAGGGGGCTCAGTGACACCCCGGTACATCAGGTGGAACCCCAGAGGGGGGGCAACCCATCACACACACCCTGATCCAGCCAGTCCCCTGCCCCCCAGATCAGAGCCCCATGCCGCATTCCCACCCCTTCGAGCCAGCCAGTCCCCTGCCCCCTGCATCAGAGCCCCGTGCCCCATTCCAACACCCCCAAGTCAGACAATTCCCCCAGGACTGGATCCTAGCCTGGTTCCCATTCCCACCCCCCTGAGTCAGACAGTCTCCTGCCCTGGGGCTGGATCAGAGCGAGCACTCCCTGGAGGGGAAAGGCCCCGACATTCTTGTTGGTGCACATCAAGGGAGACTGCGCCAGGCTGGGGAAGATGTTTAAAGGAATGGAGGCTCAGGGGATCTTCAGTGGGATTCTACCTGTCCCTGGAGGAGGAGAGCGAAGGTGAGACAAGATGCTGATGATCACCAGATGGCCCAGGCAGTGGGGCTAAGGAGGGCTTGAGATGTTCGACCACTGGGAGGCGCTCACGGACAGAGGACTGTTCTCATGGGATGGACACCACCTGAACAGGGAGCTTTTGGGATGGAGGTGGGCACAGTTGATTAAAGGGACTTTGAACTAGGAACCCTGGGAGATGCTCATAGAATCTCCAGGCGGGATTCTCACACTGAGCGGGAGGAAAATCACGTAGGAGAGGGGGCAGGAATGGAGAAAGGAACAACAGAGGGCAGGAGAATGGATGAGAAGAGGAACAACAGTACCAAGGGCACCGACACTGAGAGTAGGGTGACCAGACAGCAAGTGTGAAAAATCGGGACGGGGCTAGGGGGGTAATAGGAGCCTATGTAAGAAAAAGACCCAAAAATCAGGACTGTCCCTATAAAATCGGGACATCTGGTCACCTTAACTGAGAGTCAGGTGGCCAATACTGGCAGTAAAACAACTGTATGTAACTGGGTGTGAAATCTGAGCAAAGCCAAGTGGAAGCAGTGAGGTGTCTGCCCAGCAACGCCAGGAGCCGAGTGACAAAAGGGAAGGAACTAGAACTACGGGTGCTGGAAGTGAAACCAGATATTATCAGGTTAACAGAACCATGGGGCAACAGCAGCCATGACCGGGGTACAGGAAAGAAAGGAAAAGGGCAAAGGTTGTGGAGTAGCATTGTGTGTTCATGACGAGGTGGAGTGGAAAGAAATGAGAAGGGCTGGAATGGGTAAAACAGAATCTGTTTGGGTCAAAATCACTGTGGGGAAGAAAGTTACCAGAGGCTCCCCTGGGAGAGTGTCTGGGGTCTGCTACAGACCCCCAAGTTCCGATTTGGATATGGATAGAGACCCCTTTAATAGTTTGAATGAAATAGTCTTAAATTTTCCGGACAGAGATTGGAGAAGTGCTGCTCATCATGGCAGGGCCCAGATAATCCTGGAGGTGATACAGCTGAGAGATTTCTTCACCAGTCACCAAAGCAAGAAGAGGTGATGCCAGTTTAGATTTAGCATTGGTAAGTAGCGAGGACCTCACTGAAGAACTGGCTGTAGAGGACAACCTTGGTTCAAGTGACCATGAACTAATTCAGTTTAACTAAATGGAAGGATAAACCAACACAGGTCGGCAGCTGCTGGTCCTGGATTTCAAACGGGCAAACTGCAAAAAATTAAGGGAATTAGGGAGGGAAGTGACCTGGCCTGCAAAGCTGAAGGATCTGAATATGGAGGGGGCTTGTCAAAGATGCAGGAACTCTCTGGAGTCTGCGTCCAGGAAAAAGCCAGTAGGGAGGGGTTGCTGACCAAACTGGACGAACAAGGATCTCAAAGAGGTGATTAAGAGAAAGTCTACGAGGAATGGAAACTGGGAGGAATCCATGTAGGGATAAAGTGAGAAATGCCAAAGGCCAAGCAGAATTTGAGCTTGCAAAAAAAATTAAAACCAACAGGAAAAAGTTCTTTAGCCTTATAAAAAAAAGAAAACAAGGAAAGAAGAAGTGGGACCGCTGAGCTCTGAGGATGGGGTGGAGATAAAAGCTACAGGTTGCATGGGCCAACACCTAAAGGTATAGGCATGGACTCAGTTTTTAATAAGCGTAATGAGGAGCTTGTGGTAAGATGGCTAATGAGAACAAGAATACAGGAGTAGAAATTGTCCCTGAATTGGCTGAAATGGAAGCCAGATTCAAACAGCTTAATGGGACCAAACTGGAGGGTCTGGATCATCTCCATCCACGAATATTAAAGAAACTGGCACATGAAATTGCAAGCCCAATAGCAAGGATTTGTCATTAATCTGTAAAAGTCAGGGGTCATATCTAGAGTCCAACCAAATTCACGGCCAAGAAAAACGTGTCACAGATCGTGAAATCTGGTCTCCCCCGGGAAATCTGATCTTTTGTGTGCTTTTACCCTAAACTATACAGATTTCATGGGGGAGATCAGCATTTCTCAAATTGGGGGTCCTGATCCAAAAGGGAGTTGGGGGGGGTTGCAAGGTTATTTATGTGACGAACTGGGCCTGTTCTCACTGTGGTCTGTGAATGCTGACAGGGGATAGTCTGCATTGGAGGATGGGATCTGCCCGAGGGCGCATACCTGAGTGTGTAACATGAGAACCCAGGAAGGGGTTGAAGGCCAGGTGACTCCTGAGCCCGGGAAACTGAACAAAGGCTGTGGAAGGGGTCGCTGAAGGCAGAGTGCTGGAAGCGAGCTGGAGAGATGGCTGGGAGACAGAGATGGCTCTGACCCCCCCCGAAGGGGGGTGGGCTGGAATGCCCTGGGACCCCAAGCTGGACTTAACTGAGGGGGTCCTGTTGTCTGTGCCTGCAAGACCTGTCTTGGACTGTATTCCTGTCATCCAAATAAACCTTCTGCTTTACTGGCTGGCTGAGAGTCATGGTGAATCGCAGGAAGCCGGGGGTGCAGGGCCCTGAGTCCCCCAATACTCCGTGACAACTGGTGGCAGCGGTGGGATCTACTGCACCCCGTGGACGGCGCTTCCTGCAGTAAGTGACTGGGGAGCAGTAAAACGAAGGGGGATTGACGGGGACCAGGCGTGCTGAAGAGTGAGAGAGAGACGGTTATTACCCCTGGGAGTGTGTGACCAGCGAGAAGGACTTTTGCAGTAACAGGGTCCCCCGGGGGGATCGCAGCGAGTGGTCCCAGGGGCGGAGGAGTCTGCAGCTCGACCCTGGCAGAGAGGCGGTGACCTCGAGAAGGGCTGGCACACTAGGGGTCCCCCTGGGAACTGTGGGGAGCTGTGAGCACACAGGCCGGTGAGTGGCCAGCAGGAAGATGTATGCCAAGCGGCTTAAGAGCGACCTGGTGGAGCTGTGCAAGCAGAGGGGGCTGTGCACTGGGAGGCTCACCAAAGCACAGCTCATTGCCCGGCTGGAGGAGGAAGATCGCGCGAATGAACTGATCCCTGTGTCTCAGGGAAGCAGCCTGGCAAATGCAGCGCAGGCCCCAGTGTCTGTCCCAGCTGGGAGTGGTCAGCCGGCTGCTGAGGGCTTCCCGAGACCCCTCCTTCCTATGCCTAGGGGAAGGGTGGGGAGGAGCCCAGCAAATACCGAGGGCGCCATGACCCCCCCGGCCAGCAGGGGATCCTCCCGGCGAAGCTCGCCGGCCAGCAGAGGATCCTCCCGGCGACGTTCGGCATCCGTGGAGCGGACTTGGCTGGAATGGGAGAAAGAGCTAAAACTGAGAGAGCTGGAGGATCGTGAACGACAGAGACAGCATGAACGGGACGAGAAAGAGAGACAGCATCAGCGTGAACGGGAGGAGAAAGAGAGACAAAGACAGCATGAAGAGAGACAGAGACAGGAGAATGAGAGACAGCGTCAGCATGAACTGGAACTGGCGAGACTGAGGGGCAGCGAACCCCCGGCTGCGGTGAGTGAGGGGGGACCCAGGACTGCACGGAGCTTTGATAAGTGCATCCTGGCCCCACACAAGGAGGGGGAGGACATGGATGACTTCCTGGAGGCCTTTGAGACGGCCTGCGAGCTGCACCGGGTTGATCCCGCGGACAGACTCCGGGTCCTTACCCCCTTACTGGACCCCAAAGCCGTGGCATTGTACCGCCAACTGGGAGAGGCAGAGAAAGGGGACTGAACTATTCAAAAAGGCCCTGCTACGAGAGTTTGGGCTGACTCCTGAGATGTACCGGGAAAGGTTCCGGAGTCAGGATAAAACCCCTGAGATCTCATATCTGCAACTAGCCGCCCGCATGGAAAGATACGCCAGCAAGTGGGCTGATGGGGCCCAGACGAAGGAGGACCTGATTAAACTGCTGGTACTGGAGCAACTGTATGAGCGGTGCCCATCCGACCTGAGGCTGTGGTTGGTGGACAGAAAGCCAGAGAACCCGCGACACGCAGGGCAGCTGGCTGATGAGTTTGTAAAGAGCCGGTCAGGGGGTGGCAGGGAGGAGCCCCAAAGGAACAGGCCCGCCGCGATGCAGAGAGAGAGTCACCCTGGGACCTCCCAAAGGGGGAATATGGGGAATCCCCTCCCACAGGGAATGCCCAGCGTCAGGGACAACCGACCGGCTCGAGGGGACCCACGGGACATGAGCTGCTATTACTGCGGCCGAAGAGGCCACGTTCGGGCCCAGTGCCCCAAGCTCAAGGACAGACTGAGCAGACCGAACCCGCACCGGGTTAACTTGGTAGAGGCCCAGACGGACGAGGGGCAGGCTTCTCACGCAAGAGGGGCTGGCAGCTTATCAACTGCTCAAGAAAGAGAAGGGCCCCAGGCCAGCTTCTCTGGGGGGCCAGATGCTCCGGATTCAAAGTTCTCCGTTTACAGGGTTGGCGCGGGGCTGTCCCTGCGGAGCGAGTGCCTTGTTCCCCTGGAGGTGGATGGGAAGAAAGTTTATGGATACTGGGACACGGGCGCAGAGGTGACACTGGCCCGGCCCGAGGTGGTGGCCCCAGATCGGGTGGTGCCCAACACCTTCCTGACCCTGACCGGGGTGGGCGGGACCCCATTCAAGGTTCCCGTAGCGAGGGTACACCTGAAATGGGGGGCCAAGGAGGGCCCCAAGGACGTGGGAGTGCACCACCATTTGCCCACTGAGGTGTTGATGGGGGGGGACCTAGAGGACTGGCCAAGCAGCCCCCAGACCGCCTTAGTTGTGACCCGCGGTCAGAGCCGGCGAGGGGCACTGCGCCCTGGCCTTGGGGGGGGTGCCTTGCCTGAGGCGCAGGACCCTAACCTGGTGGGGAGGGAACGCCCAGGGACACGGCTCAGGGAGGCTGCAGCTTCGGACCCAGCGGGCGAGAAAGAGCAGGTGGCCATCCCTGTCCCAGCTGCTGAGTTCCAGGCCGAGGTGCAGAAAGATCCCTCCTTGCGGAAGATAAGGGACCTGGCCGACCTCAGTGCGGTACAGACCATGGGACGAGGTGGCCAGAAAAGGTTCCTGTGGGAGAAGGGGTTCCTGTACCGAGAATGGGCTCCCCCAGGGAAAATGGAGTCAGGGGGGATCAGGAGGCAGCTGGTGGTACCCCAGAAGTATCGCCGCCAGCTGCTGTGCCGGGCCCATGACATTCCCCTCTCAGGGCACCAGGGAACCTGGCGTACCCAGCAGAGGCTGCTACGGAGCTTTTACTGGCCTGGGGTCTTTGTTACTGTCCGACAGTACTGCGGATCCTGTGACCCCTGTCAGAGGGGGAGGAAGGCCTGGGACAAGGGGAAAACAGCTTTAGGACCCTTGCCCAGCATAGAGGAGCCTTTCCGGAGGGTGGCCAAGGTAAAAAGGGCGGCTCTAAACCAAGAGAGCCCAACGCACAGACCTCCAGACTGGAGCGCTGGGAGAAGACCACAGCCCAGTTGGAACCCCAGAGGTATGGGGGTGGGGAAAGGGCACAGGCCGCATAAACCTTCCCACATGCGAACTGCGAGTGCCATCAAGCACCCCCGACCTAAGGGGGGGCGTGAAACTGGAGGGGCCTGGTGTAATTCTCACCAAGGAATGGGAGGGATGCGGGGGCATCCATGGGAACGGGGGTAGGTTCGAACTTCCCCGGGTCACTGGCTAAAGTGACCCTGCTCAGTTCGGTCTCGAAGGGGGGAGAGATGTGACGAACTGGGACTGTTCTCACTGTGGTCTGTGAATGCTGACAGGGGATAGTCTGCATTGGAGGATGGGATCTGCCCGAGGGCGCATACCTGAGTGTGTAACATGAGAACCCAGGAAGGGGTTGGAGGCCAGGTGACACCTGAGCCCGGGAAACTGAACAAAGGCTGTGGGAGGGGTCGCTGAAGGCAGAGGGCTGGAAGCGGGCTGGAGAGATGGCTGGGAGACAGAGATGGCTCTGACCCCCCCCGAAGGGGGGTGGGCTGGAATGTCCTGGGACCCCAAGCTGGACTTAACTGAGGGGGGCCCTGTTGTCTGTGCCTGCAAGACCTGTCTTGGACTGTATTCCTGTCATCCAAATAAACCTTCTGCTTTACTAGCTGGCTGAGAGTCATGGTGAATCGCAGGAAGCCGGGGGTGCAGGGCCCTGAGTCCCCCAATACTCCGTGACAATTTATGGGGGGGGTCACAGTATTGCCACCCTGAATTCTGCGCTGCCTTCAGAGCTGTGTGTCTGGAGAGCAGCAGCTGGTGGCCGGGCACCCAGCTCTGAAGGCGGCACCCCACCAGCAGCAGAACAGCAGTAGGGGTGGCAATACTGTACCCTGACATCCTTCCTTCTGCGCTGCTGCTGGCACCGGTTCTGCCTTCAGAGCTGGGCTCCCAGCCAGCAGCCGCCAATCTCCAGCCGCCCGGCTCTGTGGGCTTCAAGACTGAGCTTGAGAAGTTTATGGAGGGGATGGGATGACGAGACTGCCTACCATGGCACGTAGCCGATCTGTAACTGCTAGCAGCAAATATCCCCAACGAGCGGTGATGAGACACTAGATGGGAAGGGTTCTGTGTTACTAGAGACACCCAAGTGTCTGGGTGGTGGGTCTCACCCACATGCTCAGGATCTAACCGATCATCATATTTGGGGTCGGGAAGGAATTTTCCCACAGGTTGGATTGGCAGAGACCTGGGGGGGTTTCTCCCTCCCCTGCAGCATGGGGCACAGGTCACGTGCAGGTTTGAACTAATGTAAATGGTGGAGTCTCTGTAACTTGGAGTCTAGATCATGGTTTGAGGATGTCAGTAACTCAGCCAAAGGTTCGGGGTCTATTACAGGAGTGGGTGGGTGAGGTTCTGTGGCCTGCAATGTGCAGGAGGTCAGACTAGATGATCATGATGGTCCCTCCTGGCCGACCAGTCTGAGTCTGTGTGTCCCATTCCCCACCCCCTGAGCCAGCCAGTCCCCACTCTGGGCCAGATCAGGGCTGGTGCCCCCTAAAGGGAACAGGCCCCGTGTCCCATTCCCTGCTCCCCTGAGCCAGCCAGTCCCTGCCCTGGGGCTGGATTGGGCCCAGCATCCCCTACAAGAGAAAGCTCCTTTTCCTCTTATCTGGCCCATCTGGTCTCACCAGCTCCGTCTCTTCCTGCAGGTACTTGGTGAATTTCTTCAGCAGGTTTTTGAGAGGTGTGTCTGGGATCATCCTGCCCCTGGAGCAAGGAGCTCGGCACTCCGGGCAGCGGTGCCCCTGGGCTGAGACCTTGCTCCAGTGAGCCGAGAGGCAGCCCCGGCAGAAGTTGTGGCCACACTCGATGGACAGGATCGTTCAACATGTCCAGATGGAGTAGGTGATGTCCTCCCGGAGTTGCTCCATCCCTCTGACCCTGCAGGCTTGGGGAGATCAACTGGGTCAGGAGCTGGCACATGGGAACACCAGGGCTAACATGCTAGAGCAGGGGGGCTGGGAGCCAGGACTTCTGGGCTCCAATGTTAATTTTCACCACTTTGCTCGTAAGTTTCCATTCACTGCTGTGAGGTGGCCATTCCCATTTTTGGGCAGGGCTGGCAAGTGCCTCTCTGCTCCTGGGGTTTTGGGTTGCCTGGGGGCCCGGGAGTGCAGAGACGGACACAGCCATTGCTGCTCCCCAGCTCAGCCCGCTAGAAGCACCCGACCCCCAAGGATGTGGGTTCAGCCGTGGGGTGAGACTGTCAGAGCTGGCCAAGGTACCTTGGAAATGCCAGCTGCAGTTGCTCCTGTTCTTATTAGAGGGGGGGATGCCTTGGGCATCCTGAATCCGCCCCCGCCCCCAGCTTACAGAGCACTGGGGCTCCTGAACAAAGTGCATCTGGCCCGAGCAAACCATGCCAGTGCCCCTGATGTCTGACTCACAGCCCCTGCTAGCCCAGCCCTGGCCTTCTCCCCCCAGCTCTGCCGGTGCCCCTCACTCCCGACCCGCAGCCCCTGCCAGCCCAGCCCTGTCCCCCAGCTCTGCCGGTGCCCCTCACTCCCGACCCGCAGCCCCTGCTAGCCCAGCCCTGCCCCCCCCCCCAGCTCTGCCGGTGCCCCTCACTCCCGACCCGCAGCCCCTGCTAGCCCAGCCCTGGCCTTCTCCCCCCAGCTCTGCCGGTGCCCCTCACTCCCGACCCGCAGCCCCTGCCAGCCCAGCCCTGTCCCCCAGCTCTGCCGGTGCCCCTCACTCCCGACCCGCAGCCCCTGCTAGCCCAGCCCTGCCCCCCCCCCCAGCTCTGCCGGTGCCCCTCACTCCCGACCCGCAGCCCCTGCCAGCCCAGCCCTGCCCCCCCCCCAGCTCTGCCGGTGCCCCTCACTCCCGACCCACAGCCCCTGCTAGCCCAGCCCTGCCCCCCCCCGCAGCTCTGCCGGTGCCCCTCACTCCCGACCCGCAGCCCCTGCTAGCCCAGCCCTGGCCTTCTCCCCCCAGCTCTGCCGGTGCCCCTCACTCCCGACCCGCAGCCCCCAGCCAGCACAGCTCTGCCCCCCACAGCTCTGCCAGTGCCCCTCACTCCCGACCCGCAGCCCCCTGCTAGCCCATCTCTGCCCCCCCCCAGCTCTCCCCCTGCCAGCCCAGCCCTGGGCTCCCTCTTCCCACAACTCTTCCCCTGTAGCTCACCCCGGTGAGCAGACTCCAGTGCAGACCCCGAGGTTAATTCAATGTCTCCGTTTGTCTCTGGGTTTCCCCCTCTGCTGCCCTGGGTCTCTGCGTGTCTGTCTCTGCACAGTGACGGGAGCTGGCCGCTCCCTGCTCAGTTCCACTTTCACTCTCTAGTTCCGTAACCCGGTGCCCTGAGTGCGGCTGGGCTCTTGGGGCCGCTCCCTGGAGCCGTTTGGTTCTGCAGGGCCCAGTAGCACTGGACGGTGAACGGATCTGAGTCCTCGCTCCAGTTCCCTTTACCCAGAGGCCTCCCTGCCCTGCAGGACTCCCCACGTGGCGGAGTCCCCGCAACCCTGACACGTCTGGGCCCCGGGTTCCTGGGAGACTTCACCCCAGTCTGGTCGTGGGTCGTTCAGGAGAGGGACCAGGGCATCCCCACTCCGGGGTGCTCGCTCCGCACCGGCCGCTTCCCCGACCCACTGACCTCTGCAGTAATTTCAAACCAAATACCCCTGGGTAAACGGGTAAGGAAAATAAGGGGAAACGGGAAACGTTAAAGGAACAAGGGCCCCCCCAAAGGGCCCAGGGCGACTAGAAACAACCATCTATGGAGCTGTGAGGAAAGTACAGTCGGCTCTTCACATGTCCCAGGCCCTGGTCACGCTGCGGTGACACCACGGGTCAGACCTTTGCTCTGGCGGTGCCCACACGCCCACAGGCACAGGCGCTGACTCTGTGGGTGCTCCAGCCCCAGAGCACCCACGGGGAAAAAATGGTGGGTGCTGAGCACCCGCTGACAGCCCCCCTGCATCAACACCTCTCCCTACCCCCAGCGCCTCCTGCCTGTCGGCAGGCCCCGCCAATCAGCACCTTACCCTGCCTCCCAGTGCCTACCACCTGCCACAGCTCAGCTGTTTCGTGGCGTTAGGAGGTGCTGGGGGGAGGGAGGAGGAGCGAGGGCACAGGGCAGCTTGGGAGAAAGTGATCATGAAATGGTAGAGGTCATGATTCTAAGGAATGGTAGAAAGGAGGACAGCAAAATAAAGATGATGGATTTCAAGAAGGCAGACTTTAGCAAACTCAGGGATGCATGCGGGCAGAGGCTCCCGTGCGCCCCCCGGCTCCTCCCTCACTGCACTCGGGTTCTGCGGCTCCCGGGAGTATGAGCTGCCACCGTTGCTGCCCCTCCCAGAGCAGACTCAGGGCCCCGTGCCCCGGCAGTGGCTCACATGCCCGGGAGCCGCAGAACCCGAGCACAGTGAGAGGGGAGCTGGGGGGCACATGGAGGTCTCTCCCTGAATGCATCTGCTGCAGCCTGCAGAAGCCCCGGGGGGGGGGGGGGGTGCCGGGCCGCAGCCTGGGCAGGAGGGGCAGGAGGGGCGGCTGCTCCCCGCTAGCGGCGCTGCCGCCTTTGCAGGGCTCCTGCCCCTCTGCGCCGCGCCGGCTCCTCCATGGCTGGAACTGGCCACCGCCGGAAGCCGACGCTCTGGCTCTCCGATGCCTCCGGAAGGCAGCTCCTCCCTGCCGAGCCAGGGCACCGCTTTTTGGCGCCCCCAGGGCCATCCTTAGGGTTTTTGAGGCCTTATGCAGTATTATTAAACTGGTGCCCCTTTGCCCGACAGCAGCCTGAGGTTGCAGCCCGGTGGGGGTGGAGGGACAAGGCAGAAGGAATAACAAGGCGCCCGGCCCGCCTCACGGTGGCGGAGAGTCACAGTTCCCCGCAGAGACCCCTGCACCCTCTCCCTCACGCAGAATGGACATGCAGAAGGTACCTAATTAAAAGCACTAAACTTGGGAATAAAAAATGTCAGTCACAGGTTTTTTGATATGCCCTGAAGTTTGTCAGACATTTATTTGCAAAAACTTTGTAGTAAGGGTGAGTCAGCCGTCCTTCTGAATACAACATTAAATGAACAGGAGTACTTGGTGCCACAAGTACTCCTGTTCTTTTTGCAGATACAGACTAACACGGCTGCTACTCTGAAACATAACATTAAATATTATGGAATATGTTGTTGGTGTCACTAGGCATAACCCTAGGTAACTCGGGAGGGTGGAAGACCACGAGTGTCGATGAAGCCTTCCTGCACTAGGCCTAAGTGAACCAAAGTTCCTCCATGTTTAAACTCTAATCAACCTCAAAAACCAGATGCAGAAATTGGAATGTGTAACAGCCAGTTATCAGTTGCAACCCCACTCATACCGGTACCAAGCGGTAATAATGAGGCCTGTATGTTTCTGGCTGAAGGGGAGATAATAAATCAAAGGGAAACAGGACCAGATAACGGTTCACAGAAAAAGTTGCTAATGAGCTAGACTTATAGCCGCCAAGATGATTTAACTGCTTAAATGTATAAACATGACTGCTATAGGGAGAAGGGAGGGAGAGAAAGGGAGGGGTAGAGGGGGGGGAAAGGGAGGGGTAGAGAGGGGAGGAGGGAAAAAGAAGGGAATAGCCTAGCTACAAAAATGTATAAAAAGAGAAAAGTTGCTTATGTTGGTGTGCTTGATTTGAGACTTGCCTGTCTCCTTGCACTGCTTTGAGATCTCAAATAAACTTTGATTGCTTCTCCATCCTGGTGTGTTCATTGGCGCGAAGCACACCGGGCAACGAACCCGCTGTTGCCCCCCTCGGGCCCTCTGTGCCGGCAACAATGTGATGCAGCTCTGCTCTGTTTTACATTTTCTTAATCAGTATTTCTAAGCTAATTTTATATTTTAAATGTACTCTTAAGCCTTCATAAAGTAATCATTCCAGATTACTACATATTTAACTCACTGAAACAGACATTATTTTAAATGAATCAGTCACAGAGGTGTAGTGTGTTCAGAACAATGGTCATTGCTTTTAGAAAAAGGGAATGCTCATTTACTGTGTGGGATCTCCAGAACAATACATATGTTTATGAAATGTCACCAACTTTAAAATATATGTTTCCAAAGATTTTAGGCATAACAAAGGATTTTATATTTTACTAAGGTACTGATTTTGCTTAAAACTAGTTCATCAGATAGCCAGAAGTAATGAAAGGGAAACTCTTTGTCCAGCTATCTGGAAGCAAAGGGCTGTTGTCCCTTTAAAGGCTCTCTTCAATACGGGGGGGGGGGGGGGGGGGGGGGGAATGAAGGGAGAAATGGATGGACAGAAAGGACAGGAAGACTTTGGAAGTAAGTTTTTTTACTATAGTAATTAAAATGTGTATTTTAGCTAAGGGGGGTCTTCTGAAGGATTTATTTAAAAAAACATATGTCTGAAGATCCGAGCATTTAAGGCTAAAGATGATTGTGCATCTAAAAATCTATGCAAGGATTTTTTAAAGATGTGATTTTATAATCTTCACCAACTCACTAATGAAATATTTTTAAAGCAAATTTTAAACTAAGGTGCTGTAGACTGACATATCCTGAGTAAATATGACAGTCATGCACAACTGTTTTTGTCAGTACATATATATACCTGGGGGTTGGCAAATGCCTGCTAAGTGGCTTCATTACCCCTTGAAAAAAGAACAGGAGTACTTGTGGCACCTTAGAGACTAACACATTTATTAGAGCATATGCATCCGAAGAAGTGGGCTGTAGCCCACGAAAGTTTATGCTCTAATAAATGTGTTAGTCTCTAAGGTGCCACAAGTACTCCTGTTCTTTTTGCGGATAAAGACTGACACGGCTGCTACTCTGAAACCTGTCATTACCCCTTGAATGGCTCTTTAACAGTTTCAGGGTTGTGCTAATAGGTCTGGCCGGCTGGAGGCTTTTTCTCTTTTAACTACTAGATCCCCTTCCCAGGAAGACTCCGAGCCTGCAGGAAGGGTCAGAACTGGGATAGGAAAACCAGGTGGGTGGACACTAAGACCCAGTGGGCGCCCCCAACCATTTGGTGCCCTAGGTGACCTAGTGGTTGCACCGGCCCTGGGTCCGGGCATGGGCAGGGTCCGGGCTAGGGGAGGCAGCAGGGGGCAGCAGCTTGGTTACACCCGGGACTGCAGGGAAGCCCTGCTTGCCTGTGGCTGTGGCCAGGTGCCCCCGGCTGGCTGCGGGGAGGGGGGAGGTGCTGGCCCCAGCCCAAGTTCACTCATCAGACCCAAGGGCAAACTTCTTAAAGCAGCCCCCGGCCCAAGGGTGACTGGCCCTAACTCACCCAGGGAGTTAAAGTCAAAGCCGAGAGAAACCCCAGATCCTTCATTCCTGCCCTAGTCACTAGCCACCGCTGCTTCCTCACGCCCGTTATCTCATCTAGCGACTGGGAACAGCCCCGGAGCAGGACTTACCGGCCGAGAACCAGGCCTTGGCGGCGAGAGCCGAGAGCCGTTCCGCAGCGGCAGGTCTGATGGAAGGTCGGGAGCGCTGGGGCTGGTCCGGGTTCGCTGAAGCTGTTCAGTCTGTGGGTAATTACACTGAGTGCAAAGTCCCAGCCAGGAAGAGCCGCGACAACCGCACTGGCTATCACAGAACGAACCACCCACTGCCTCCGTGTCAAGTCACGGAGTCAACCAGGAAATGGAAAATATTCAAACCCGCTACGTGCAGATCCCATGTTTGGTAGTTTGTGGTCAATAAATCTTGACGTTGGTTATCTCACAATGGGGCTATTTGACAAGCTCATCCAGTTTCACTTTCGCTAGTTCTACTGTGCCCATAAACATCCCTTTTAATGTTTCCTTCTTGGCCCAGCCTTGATCTCATCTCTAGACTGTAAAGAGAGAAGAACTTAAGGCCAGAATTTTCCAAAGCTTTGGGCAGGCAAACCGGTTTTTAACGGAGCTGGTCAGAAACTGGGGGATCGTTTCTGTGGAATATTTTTGACTTTTTGGCAAAAAAATCTAAACCGAATTTCTGAGCTGAAAAGCGAAAGGAACAGTCACTTCCGTACAGCTGGTCCCAGGTGGAGATACGCCGAATAATCCACTTGGAGCGTCTCTCGGATAAAGGAGGTGAGGAGAAAGTCTGAAGAGCTGGGTCCTGTCTGGCACAGTCTCAGGGTAACTGCACCTTTGACCCGTTCTGTGGCCTCTGTAGAACGCCAGTTCAGGTCTCAGGCTCCAGCTGTCACCTCTCTCTGGGCAGGGGCCTGTGTCCCACTGCCTTCTGACTGGAGGTTTCAACTGCAGCCCCCTGTAGTTCACTGGGATATCCCCAGCAGCCGGTCTGCCTTAAGGCCAGCACCTGCACCATGGTTACTCTCCATAGACATGACAAGTGATTTACCAGTGACCCAAACGGTGTCTCCAAACCAAGCTCCTTATTCAGGATAAAAGCCTCCAGAGAAAACATGTAAACAGTAAATGGATTTACAGGCACATTGAATATACCGGAAATCCCCCATCTGTTCTAAGGGGCCCTGGCAGGCTAAAATTCCAGCTCTTCCTCAGACTTGGGCCCCTTGGACCAAAAGTCCTGTCCATTTGCTGGATCAGAAAGAGGCCATGAGGCTGGATAAACTCAGCCTTGTGTAACCCTTCTGCCCATCTGAGTTGGCAGCAACAAGGGCCGGGTTCTGTATCTAGGGGTTCCATTTCAATAACGCAATGCAAAACCGGCTCGAGCCCCCACCCAGTGACCTGGGACAATTACATACCACCCCCCCTGGGCGCCTCTAAGAGGCAATACTTCCCCTCTCGCAAGCACGGAGTCTGAGTGTAACAGAAAATGTTTAATAACACGAGGTAAATGACATCAGCATTAAATTGGAAAAAACACCACAAACAGGATTCATAACACAAACCATGAGCAAAACCCACCCCAGCAAATTGGGCTGTGTCCTTTCCCTTTGGTTCTTGAATCCAGCAGCCCAAAAATCACCCAGAGTCCCCAAAGTCTCTTGGGTCCAGCAACCACCCAAAGTCTCTGTCCCTGGGCAGTGCAGCCCCAGAGTAAATGAGGGGACAGCACACAGGGTGTTAAGAGCCACCTTACGTGATCCGAGGCTGGCCAGCCATCTGTTTCTCCAGGGGGGTTCCACCACAGCCTTCACCACAAGCCTATCCCCATCCTCTCTCCCTTCACTGGGTTTTGTAACCCATGCCCCTTGTCAAGCAAGTGCTACTTAGGTAATGGTGAAGGACTCACTTAGTCCTGTCACACAACAGTTCCACTGGCCTTGATTCACAGAATCAGGGTAACAAAACTTTATTCTTCCTGTCCCAATAATAGAGAAACTGGGGATCCCACACCAGCCAAAGTAACCACTCTCAGTTGCTGTTGTTTCCTGCCAGGCGGGTGGATGTGCCTATGCAAACAAGATCAGCCCCTGGAGTTCTTTTCCACCCTCGCCATAATTCACCACCAGATGTCAGGGTAGAGCTCATCCTGACTCTGCTTACACTTGTATAGCAAAACCCTTCAGTCTCTGGAAAACTCAGCCTGACCCAGCACATACAAACCTCTGCAGCGGGTGGTGCCTCTCTGGAGCTGTTAGTGGGGTAATCACTGTTGTTAGTTCCTGGGGGAGCCATTAACCTCCCACACAGAGCAGGAGATAATCATACAGACCAGCCATAGATTTCATAGCGTGGTTCCCAAAGATACGGCCTGGGGTTTCAATATCTGTTGCACTGTCTGGGTGGTACAGCAGGCAGGGCCGGCTCTAGCCACCCGCCGAGCACCGCCAGAACCCCCCCAGAGCGCCACCCCCCCCGCCGAGCGCCGCCCCCCTGCCGAGCGCTGCACGCCGGAGCCCACCCCCCCCCGCGCCGAGCGCCGCCGGATCACCCCCCCGAGCGCCGAGCCCCGCGCCGCCCACCCCCTGCCGAGCGCCGCGCCGCCGGACCCCGCCCCCGCCCCCTGCCAAGCGCTGCTGGAACCCCCTTCCAGCGCCACGCCCGCGCCGCCCCCTCGCCGAGCCCCGCGCAACTGGAGCCCGCCCCCCCAGCGCTGCGCCGCGGGAGCGCCCTCCCACCGCGGAATGCCGCGCCACGCTCCCCCCGCCGCCCTTTACCAGGTGCCGCCCCAAGCATGTGCTTGGGTGCCTGGTGCCTGGAGCCAGCCCTGACAGCAGGGTTCTGGAGACATCTCGAGTGTGAAGCTTCTTTCCCCTGGAGAAAGGTGCAGTTTTGGGAAAAATTCAAAGGGAGTTCAGAGACCACCTGGGGGATGACCTGGTCTCATCACCACCTTGTCCCTGTGGAATGACGCATAGAGCAGCCCAGCCGTGAGGGCCTGGATCTCACTGACTCTGCATGCCAGTGTGAAGGCAACTAAGATCCACAGGGGAGCTCAGCCGTTTCCAGGAGAGGATACTGTCCTTTGGACTCTCCGTGGCAGCAGGGTGTTCACAAAGTGCCTGGTGGCAGCACATCTAAGGAAGCTGGGACTTAATGTCTACCTGTACTTGGATGACTGGCTGCTCACGCGCCCCTGTGAATCTGAGGTACTGGCTGTGGGCTGGGTGGATGGCGGATAGGAAAGTAGGCGTTCCGCCAGTCGAGAGCCACGGTCCAGCCTTGAGGGAGACGGAATGGTGGAGGCAAACGTTTCCATCCTGAACCTGAGGCAGTGCATGTATTGGTTGAGTTTCCTCAGGTCTAGGACGGCTTGAAGACCCCTTCCCCTGCTCCGCTTTCTTCTTCGGAATGAGGAGACACTAGGAGTAAAACCCCTTCCTCTGTTTTCCTGAACCAGCTCCTCCATGGCTCCCAGCTGGAGCAGCGAGGCCATTTCTGTTTGTAAAAGGCTCCTGGGAGAAGGACCCTGAAGAGGGATGAAGGGGGGAGGGGGAGCGAGATGAACTGGTTGATATGAATATCGCCGTGGGTGAGGACATCTAGCACCCATTTGTCGGGGCAATATCCACCCATGTCTGATGGAACGAGGCGAGACAGCTTCCCAAAGAAGTGCTCACTTGACTGGTCTCAGTGCAGCTCTTGACCAACCTGGCAAATTTCCTGCGGTGTGGATGGAGCAACATGCACGGACAGCCACAGCCAACAAACACTAATGTTCTCTGCTGTGTCTTGGACACTTTGACAGTCCAGCTGGCTGGGTCTGGTTACAAACAAAACAAGACACACTTGCAAGTGACTAAAACTTAATTCTAGCAAGTTACAATCTTTGCCTAAGCAGTTTCCTAACTTACATCAAGTTATCAGCATCTCTAGTGCTCCAGACCAGGGGACCAACTTTCACTGGCTTGCGGGGTGTGGTACCTCATCGTCCCCTCAGTGACAGATGCCAAAATGTGTTTTGCTTCTGCTTACGTTTTCCAAAGCTCGTTGCTCTGTCCCCGAGTCAGGATGATCCCCTGCTGTTCTCCCACCCCCCAATGATTCCTATGTAAACAGGGGCTTCCATTGTTTCCGTTTACATTGGAGACGGGTAGATCGCTGCCTTCCCGCTTGTCTGAGAGAGACCTGTTTCTCCCTTTCTTTTGACACACACTTTAAAGCATATCAGTGAGTAGCCATAATTCTTCCTATAGTTTTAATACAGACATTTCACAGTGATATTAATCACCAGTGTGTCACCAGCTTTCACAAGAGACCTCCTTGAGACACTTTGATACGACAGGAATATTGTATATAAGAAGTTGATTCAATTGCTTATTCTCTGGTCCTCAGACCCCCTGCTCTCCCCCTGGGGTGTCTGGGCCCTGACCATCACACTGGCTGCTCCTGGAGGGTGGGCCAGGCTCAATTAACAGTGAAGCCCAGCTGGGGAGGAGCTGGGGAGTGACAATTGTGACGAAGTGGGACTGTTCTTAATGGTCTCTCTGAATACTGTGTGGGTGCCTCAGTTTCCCTTATGCCTTTCTTAAGTATCTAGGTGGTGGGATAAGGGGGTGGGATTGTTGCAGAGCCCGAGAGGCCCAGTGTGATGGTGTCTGCACAGAAAATGGCCGACACTCTGTCTCCTGGTAACTGATGGCCTGGGACCCTCTCCTGCAAAGGTGCCAACTGAAGGTGTTGGAGAAAAAAGATCAGGTGTCCTCCTGGCCCGGGAAAGAGACAAAGGCCAGAGGAGGGGCTGGAGAGTTGCAGTTTGGAGCTGGCTGGGGAAATGGCGGGAGGCCCAGAGGGGGCTCTGGCCTCCCTGCCTCCCAAGCAGGGTCGGCTTTAGGCCGATTCAGCCGATTCCGCTGAATCGGGCCCCGCGCCTAAGAGGGCCCGGAGCTGTCCACCCCGCCCCCGCCCCTAGCTCACTTCCCCCTCCTCCCCTCCCCTGAACACTCCACCCCCTGCTCCTCCCCTCCCCTGAGCGCTCCGCCCCCTGCTCCTCCCCCTACCCTGAACGCTCCACCCACCTGCTCCTCCCCTCCCCTGAACGCTCCGCCCACCTGCTCCTCCCCCTCCCCTGCTTCCCGCAGATGTTCAGATGTTCGTGGGAAGTCTGAAAACAAGCAGGGGCAGGCGGCAGCAGGTAAATTGGGGAGGGAGGGCACGAGGAGGAGGGCTCCGGGAGGCGCTGCCCAGTCCAGCCCTGGCTGAGCGGCTCCCTCCGGCCCCGGCCGAGCACCCCCGGCCCCTGGCCCTCCTCGTCGCGTCCCCCCCGCCCCAGCTTACGTGCTGCTGCCCACCTGCCCCTGCTTGTTTTCAGACTTCCCGCGAACATCTGATTCGCGGGAAGCAGGGGAAGGGGAGGAGCAGGGGGCGGAGCGTTCAGGGGAGGGGGAGGAGCAGGGGGCGGAGCGTTCAGGGGACGGGGAGGAGCAGCGGGCGGAGCGCTCAGGGGATGGGGAGGAGCAGGGGTGGAGCGCTCAAGGGAGGGGGAGGAGCGGGGGGCGGAGCGTTCAGGGGAGGGGAGGAGCAGGGGGCGGAGCGTTCAGGGGAGGGGGAGGAGCAGGGGGCGGAGCGTTCAGGGGAGGGGGAGGAGCAAGGGGCGGAGCGTTCAGGGGACGGGGAGGAGCAGGGGGCGGAGCGTTCAGGGGAGGGGAGGAGCAGGGGGCGGAGCGCTCAGGGGACGGGGAGGAGCAGGGGGCGGAGCGTTCAGGGGATGGGGAGGAGCAGGGGGCGGAGCGTTCAGGGGAGGGGGAGGAGCAGGGGGCGGAGCGTTCAGGGGACGGGGAGGAGCAGGGGGAGGAGCGCTCAGGGGACGGGGAGGAGCAGGGGGCGGAGCGCTCAGGGGACGGGGAGGAGCAGGGGGCGGAGCGCTCAGGGGACGGGGAGGAGCAGGGGGCAGAGCGTTCAGGGGAGGGGAGGAGCAGGGGGCGGAGCGTTCAGGGGAGGGGAGGAGCAGGGGGCGGAGCGTTCAGGGGAGGGGAGGAGCAGGGGCGGAGCGTTAAGGAGAGGGGAGGAGCAGGGGGCGGAGCGCTCAGGGGACGGGGAGGAGCAGGGGGCGGAGCGTTCAGGGGAGGGGAGGAGCAGGGGGCAGAGCGTTCAGGGGAGGGGAGGAGCAGGGGGCGGAGCGTTCAGGGGAGGGGAGGAGCAGGGGCGGAGCGTTCAGGGGAGGGGGAGCAGGGGGTGGAGCGCTCAGGGGACGGGGAGGAGCAGGGGGCGGAGCGCTCAGGGGACGGGGAGGAGCAGGGGGCGGAGCGTTCAGGGGAGGGGAGGAGCAGGGGGCGGAGTGTTCAGGGGAGGGGGAGCAGGGGGCGGAGCGCTCAGGGGACGGGGAGGAGCAGGGGGCGGAGCGCTCAGGGGACGGGGAGGAGCAGGGGGCGGAGCGCTCAGGGGAGGGGAGGAGCAGGGGGCGGAGCGCTCAGGGGAGGGGGAGGAGCAGGGGGCGGAGCGTTCAGGGGAGGGGGAGGAGCAGGGGGCGGAGCGTTCAGGGGAGGGGAGGAGCAGGGGCGGAGCGTTAAGGGGAGGGGAGGAGGGGGAAGACAGCTGCAGGGCCGGGCGGCTGCAGGGGATGGGGGGAGCCGGGAAGGGGCTTTGGCTGCCGAGCGGCGGCTTTTCGGTCTATAAATAGCCGACCGGGAGAAATCCTGGAGATTTTTAGAAATCCCCCCCAGACGAAAAGCCAGACGTGTCTGGGGAAATCCGGACGTATGGGAGCCCTACCTTCCCACAGTGACCACGGGGCCGTTACCCCCCCACCCCCCCGTGGCTCTGCGGCGCGGGAAGCAGCTCGAGGCGGCAGCACAGGGCAGGGGAGGGGC
This sequence comes from Chrysemys picta bellii, assembly GCF_011386835.1. Classification (NCBI taxonomy): domain Eukaryota; kingdom Metazoa; phylum Chordata; order Testudines; family Emydidae; genus Chrysemys; species Chrysemys picta. The sequence goes on from NC_088794.1 coordinate 2,518,263, forward strand.
AGTAACGGCCCCAACGGTCTCTGGGGGAGGGGTCACTGAGGGGGATATTGGGGGCTCTTTGAGGGGGGAAGTTGGGAAGATATTGCGGGTCTCTGATGGACATCAGGGGGGTTCTGAGGTCAGATATTGGGGGTCTCTGAGGGGGGAGATTGGGGAGATATTGGGGTCTCTGATGGGGGATGTTGGGGGGGCCTCTGAGGGGGGAGGTTGGGGAGATATTGGGGGTCTCTGAGGGGGATACTGGGGCGATTGTCTCTGTACAGTAACCATCTGCCCCAACCCCACAGCCCGCCGGGGACATCGACTCAAGGACACTGAGATTGGGGCTCCCGTCGCACCAGGTGCTGCTCAGACACAGACACCCCGAGATCCAGCCACAAACAACTTGGCTTCAAGTTCAGACTCTACCTGTGATTTGCTGAGCACTGGAGTGTAAAATGCTGATGGTTGAATGGGAAGGGGAGCTGGAAATATTGCGGGGGCCTATATGTTGGGGTGGTGGGGGCGGAGAGAGACACTGCAGTCTTCTCTCACATGGTTAACAGCACCGTAGCGCCGACGTAATAAAGCCGTCAAGCTTTTGGGAACTAGATCGTGGCTGAGGTTTCCCTCACCAGCCCTGTTAGCATCTCCACACTGCAAACATTGCAATGCACGGGGGTGAGAAAATCACTTGATCAAAATACTGCCCAGTGTACTAAGGTTTAAGATTTAGACAGTGCGCTTACCTTTTATTTTCTCTGGTAACTATCGCTGACCTTTTGTGCCTACCACTTATAATCACTTAACGTCTTTCTGGCGTTCATTAATCTGTTTGGGCTGGTCCACACTAACCCTCCAGTTCGAACTAAGATACGCAGTAGCTGAAGTCGAAGTATCTTAGTTCGAACTACAAGGTACTTACCGCGGGTCCACACGCGGCAGGCAGGCTCCCCCGTCGACTCCGCGTACTCCTCTCACGGAGCAGGAGTACCGGTGTCGACAGCGAGCACTTCCGGGATCGATTTATCGCATCTAGACAAGACGCAATAAATCGATCCCAGAAGATCGATTGCTTATCGCTGAACCCGGAGGTAAGTATAGACGTACCCTTTGATATTTTACCTAAACCAGTGTGTTTTGCGGGAAGTGCTCGGGAAATCTCAGCTCAGGTTACAAAGGCTAGTTCATGTCCTCTCCACATCAAGGGAGGGGTAGACTGGGTTAAAAATTTACACTGGTCGGGCTTCTGACCAGGACAAGACGGTCCAGCTCTGGGTGCAAGGCTGGGAGCTGGGGGAATTGGCTGGTGCCTTTCTCTGTGTGATTTGTGAGTGGCCCAGGGAGCATTCATGCAATCTAGCTGGGCGTGGGGCTCCACATGCTGACGGCTGAGTGATCGCAGCGCCTGGAGGGGTTTGCTGCTTGTCACTAGCATTGCATTGTGAGAGACGGCCCAGGCTGGAGAGTGAAGAGGGCAAAGTGGTACCCCACTTCCAGGTTGTGCCCGGGGGACCCTGTCACAGTATACATGTCTGCAGCAGCGCAAGGGTTAAACTGAGGAAAGGTCTCAGGAGGCTCCGGATTCCCAGGGATCTGGATGGAGAAACTGAGTCACGACTCAGGATTCTGGGGAATTACAGCAATTATTTTTTCTTTATTGAGCAAAGTAAAATACAATCATCAGAAAAGCACAAGCCCTGGGCTGGAGCTCAGTGCCCACGGCAGCGAGGGGCAAAAGCAATTTGCAGACAGCGGTATGAAGGGATCTGGCAGCCAGCGCACTGTGGATCAGTGTAATTCAAATCCAGTGTCAACTCCGAATCTCCCTGTCCTCGCTCTGACACTGGCTTTGCCTGGGAGTGACTCCAGCAGTCACTCCTCATTTGCACTGGGGAGAGCGAGGGGAATCAGCCCTGAGGTCCCTGATGGGTAATTCCTGATGTTCATCAGCGTGTGTGAGAGCAGAATTCACCCCTCCCCACGAGCTCGTCCCTTCATTCATGCTCTGGATGGCGTTTTATGTGCATTTTGCTCAGGTGCGAATGACGACACCAGATGCAATCTGGATTCCATTCCTGGGTTCTCTCCCCAATGCTGGAGGGGAGTGGGGTCTAGTGGTTAAATCAGGGGTGGCCTGGGAGCCAGGACTCCGGGGTTCTCTACCTAGCTATTGTGATTAGGAAACATTTTTTACCCTACTCAAGACAAACCCACTGGAGGAAGGGGCTTGGAGGGGTGGGTTGCTGAAGGGAAAACCGCTCCAATAACTCTGGGAAGGAGGGTGAATGTACCATAGCGAGCGAGTATCTCATGGTCTCAGCTCGCTGCTTTTTCACTGCCCCGTCCCAGCCCCCCGGCCTGTCTGAGCGAAACGTGCCGGCTTTGCCTGGTCGCTGGGTGAGGTTAGTGCGGCTCAGAGCAGTGCTGTGAAGCTGGCTAGCCCGAGGTATATGCGGGTAGCCCCAAGGGTGCGATTGCTTTGGTCCCCACCCCCACTAGCGAATCAGCTGCTCACATAATTGTAAGGGGCTGTTCGTTGCCCCCGTTGTCGTGCCAGCAGGGGTCGAAGACGGGGTAGACGGGGGCGCTCCTGAAGTCAGCGTTGTAGAAGGAGTACAGGGGGGTCAAATTACCGGGGTCATCGGCGTTGTAGAAGGTCACTTCCCCGCCCGCGTAATCGAGATAGACCCCGATGATCTCAGGGTGGGAGCTACAGTCAAAGGCCATCGGGTTGGTGTCAAACGCCCAGTACGGCTTCCCGGCCTTCTGCTTGTTGTAGCCGATCAACCAGTAGCCCTCGGTGCAGACCTCAGCAGACCCCTTCTGTGAGGATTTCATCTGGATCAATTTGCCCCGTCTCTCTGCTAACTCCGAGACGACGCCCAGGTTCCAGCGCGGCTTCAGGCCCACGTACACCTCCCAGTAGTGCTGCCCCTTGCTGAAGCTCTGTTTGGTCACCACGCAGTTGGCCGTGTCGAATCTCCTTGGGCCACAGCTGACGTTCCCTGTGGAAGTCCCACATTTCACCTCCTTCCCGTCCTTCAAGATCTGCAGCTGGGGATGGGCCGTGTCTGGGTCCAGGGTTAGAGCCTCTTTCTTCACTGGGAAAGGCAGAGGGGGTCGGGGGGAGGGTTTTATTCTTCAGGTTTATGGCTGTTTCCATCACAGCCGTCAACTGATATTGATATTTGGGATGGCCACAGATCTGTGAGCCCAGCCTGTCTCACGCCAAGCAGGAGTGGGCCGGGTCGTGGTTTGGAGGGGAGATCTCCCTGGAAAGCACTGTGTGTGACTCTGCCATGGAGTCAGTGCGGTGGTAGGGGACATGGTGCAGCAGGGAGCCCGGCAGGGGGCTCAGTAAGGGGCGCTCTCCCCTTTCCATCAGTGCTGGCCCCAATACCCCAGTCATGTGCCATTAGAGGGCGCTGTGCTGCTGGCAGTGGGGTGTAGAAACAGCTGCCCCATCCCAGTCGTGGCCACATCTCAGTGCCAGCTGACGGATCCCTGTTATAGAACCACAGAATCCTAGAGATGTGGGGCGGGAGGGGACCTCAAGAGGGGTCAACTAAACCAGCCCTCTGCCTGGGGACAGGAACAGGTAACCCCAGACCAGTCCTGACAGGGGTTTGTCGAGTCTGTTCTTAAAAACCTCCAGTGACAGGCACTGTTCCCTCTCATTTTCTACGTCCACGTGCGGAATGAATTTGATGTGCACCAGTATGGTGGTGCTGTGTGGTGGGGGTGGGGCAGAAGGGTTTGGAGTGTGGGAGGGGACTGAGGGCTGGAGCAGAGGGTTGTGGTGCTGGGGGGCGGGTGCAGGCTGCCCCAGGGCTGCCCCCGGGAGAGAGGACCCCCCCCAATCCTCTCTCACTGAAGCAGCCCGGGGCCGGGGGTGAGGCACCTCTCCCCGCCTGTGCGGCCCTTGATAGCCTGCTACGCAGCCACGCGGCTTAGAGGGAACTTAGGTGACGGGGATCCCACGACCTCCTTTGGAAGCCAGTTCCAGAGCTTAACCCCTCTTAGAGTGAGACACTTTCCCCTAATATCCAACCTAAATTGCCCTCGGTGCCCATTAAGCCCATTACGTCTTGTCCTGCCTTCTGTGACACGGAGAACAATTGATCCCCGTCCTCTGTAGAACAGCCTGTAACATAGCTGAAGTCTTATCCGGTCCCCGCTCAGTCTTCTTCTCTCCAGACTAAACAGGCCCAGTTATTTTAACCTTGCCTCACAGGTCAGGGGTTTCTAAATCTCTGATCAGTTTTGTTGCTCTCCTCTGGACTCTCTCCAGTTTGCCCCCATCTCTCCTAAAGTGCGGCGCCCAGGACTGGACACAGCTCTCCAGCCGGGGCCTCCCCAGTGCCGGTAGAGTGGGACAGTTACCTCCCGGGTCTAACACGCGTCCCTCCAGTTAACACATAGTTATTCCCAGTCTGGGACGTGCTTTGGGGACCCGTGGGACAAGAGACCCTAAGGATTGTTCTACCCAGCGCGCCGGCCAGCGGGGGAGGGGGGGTCATTTCAGCAGCCCCCTTCTCCCTGCCCAGTGACAGCGAGGACTGCACTGACGGGCTGCAGGAGGGAAACCGAGCCCCTGCCCTCTGTGTCCCACACTCACCCTGCTTGGCCTGGGAGCACCCACAGGCTCACAGGGAAAGCCCGATGATCCCACAGGCCTAACCCCCCAGATTTTCCCCTGCACCACTCGAAGGGTGGGGGGAGCTGTGACCTCCTGTTTGGGGGGCTGAGACCTGGCTTCTGTCCCCTTTAGCTCCCCCATCCTCACATTCCCCAACTCCTCCCTCCCTCCTTTCCATCTCCCCCCACTTTCCCCTCCAGCTCCTCCATTCTTGCCCGTTCCCCCCTTGGCTGGCTCTGTGCAGGGTCAGATGCCTGGTCTCTGGCTAGTCGTCCTCACTCACCTGGTGCCACTTTGTCCCCGGGGCCAGTCTTGGTAGCTTTGTTCCTTGGCCACATTTCATTGATCTGGTGGGAGAGCAGAAGGCAGTTGAGAGTCTCTCCAGGCCCCATTGCTTTATACAAAGACCCTGACCAACACTGGGGCCCTCCATGGGGCCGGGCACATCACAGACCCCCCCGAGAGCAAGATCGGGGACCCTGGCACTGCACAGACGCCCCTTGACTGAGAGTGGCCCCGTCACACTGGGTGCTGCACTGACCTCCTGACTGAGACTGCAGCTCGCTGCACTGGGCGCTACACGGACCTGGGCCCCCATCGTGCCAGGCGCTGCCCAGATACTCAATGAGCAGCAGTCACTGTCCCAAAGAGCTCACAGTTGGAGATGTGAATCCAAAAGCAATCGATTCCTCGCAGATTTGACGATGGGTTTTTCCAGTCACTTTCAATTTCTTACAATTTTTACTGTTGCCACTACCGCCGCTTCGTTTTTACATCACAAGCGCATACACACCGTGACAACTTCAACCTCATTAACGTGCTTGCACACATCCGTAAATGGCATAAACCACGTCTAATAATATACTATATAGAGCTGTATAAACCAGTCACTGTCTATATGGAATTTTAGTTTGTGCTGACTTGGCTCGTGCTTTCTATGTAATGTATCCCTAGTTGAGAACCACTGTCTTAGCATACCCATTGTTCGGTCAGAGCAGCTGTCAAGATTAATGCCTCTAAAGTGATGGATTCCACCTCCACACACGGACATTCCTCGACACAACACATTTATAAGAACTTCCTAACATCAGCCAGAATCCATAAGTTGTACAGATTCCCCCAGATGGTCACACTGGCACGTTCCAATCCTTCTTTCGCACTCAGAACCAAGTCAGAGGTTTAAGTCACAAAGTAAAGAGCCCGATATGGAGTTGTTTCCAAGTTTGAGCCTGAAGACCAGCAAATCTATGGCTGTGCCTTGGGAACAGTTTCATATGCAACCGCTTCAGCACGTCCTACTTGTCCCAGTGAGCAAATGAAGCAAAGGAAGGCCCATAACAAAACCCTGGCATGGCCTGTAGCTCTCTGCCCAACAGCAGCTGCTGGGGCTGTCCCTGTTATATCAGAATAAAACCTCGTGTGCTAAGAACGAGGCACTTGTCCATGCAACCTCCTTCAGTCCCCTGGTGCCTACGCATTCTGATCATCTTTTATTGCCTGGTCACATACTGGTTTTTCCCCTAGAAACCCACTGGAAATCAGATTTGTTAGGAGAACATTAAGACTACAGAGTGAGGCTCCAGGAAGTCAGGAAATGCCAGGATTAAGGTTACCTGTGCAACTGTTAACTCTGCCTCTTTGAGATCTGCATTGCGATACAGACTTTAACGACCATATCAACTCCACCGTTAAGGAAGGTTACGCAGAACTTTCTGTTCCACAGCCAGTTTTTCAGTGCTCTAGCATTGACATGCGTACTCACTGGCCAAGCCAGCCTGGCTTCAAAGCAGGAGGGGAAATTTGAAAAAAATTGACCCTTGAAAACTTATTAGGAGACTTCCATATGGGCGTGAGTCCAACTCTTGTGAGGGAAAAGGTCTTAGCTCCGGGTGCTGCCGATCACCATTTGCTACTTTCCCTCAGAACTGGCCTGATGGAGCAGTGGCTTCATTTGACCTTCGTTAGGCTCCCAAATTCACTTCCCTGACATAAGAAAGAGGAGCTGGGTAAAGGAGAGGAGGGAGGGGAGGAGGGACGGAGGGGAAGAAGCAGGGCGCTTCTCCATCACAGGCAACTTTTACATCTAGATGGGATGTTTTTCCCAAAGATCTGTTCAAACAGGGATTAGTTCAGGGCAGCTCTCTGGCCGGTGTTACACAACAGGTCAGACAAGAATGATCACAGGGATCTCTTCTGGTCTTGGAATCTACGTGTCTATGGACTAGCGGGGGAAATGTCAGCGTTAGCATTTCTCTGTTGCCTCCTGAGTCTGCCAACCCTTTTAGCAAGTCTGGTGACAGGTAAATCGAAGGAGAAATTCCAGTAACAACATCTCTAATACAGCTTAGCCCTTATACAGCATTGTACTGCATGCAAACGTTACCACATATACAATACACGGGAGCCAGAAGAGGGGGAGCTGGGGCCTTGGGGCGAAGTGGGGGATGGGGCCGTGGTTTGGGCTCCCCAACTTCTAAGGAGCGTCTGGTGTTCCTGATACAATATATCTGGTACAGCACGTGGCTGCAGTGACAAAGTGATAGGAACTGGTCACTTTGAACCTTTGGACGTGCCTTTCTATTCTCCAGCCTGAGGGACACGTGACCCCAGACTTTGCATTTCTCTTTAACTGCTAAATCAGTTTATTCTTCCTTATTCTCTTGCGTTAATATCACCCCTCACGCTGACCACTGATCAAATTACGACTTTTAAAAAAACGTGGGTGAGTTGGGGGAATGCTTGTGCTGCGATCGTTAGAGCAAAAAGAGGAAAATTCTACTTACCGGGGCGGCCATAGTTGATTTCAAGTTCCAAGGCTCGTCTCAAGTTGATCCAACCGATTTGACTGATAAGAACTAAGCTGATCTGGGGATGTTGTTGCCTCTGTTTTATACCTAGCAAACACACCTCCATGTTAATCACTGATTGATTTAATCATTAAAATGTTTGTTACAATTACCTTCTGGACATGTGCAGTTAGCAAGGTGATACCCTACCTGGAAATGAAAAACGTATCCGACATCAACCTTGGAGTTATTGAGCCAAAGGGTGTTACCCCGTAAGCAACAAGCTCACTCCAGTAATTGTCCAAAATTAAAGGCTCAAAATCATGATGGCAAATAAAAAGGATCCCAAATTAATTCTTTTTAAAATCTCCTGCTGGTAAGCCGATCTCGTGACATTTTAGTTAGGTACAAGCTGAGATCACAGCGGGAAATTTCATTAACTCAACGAGGTGTCATGCCAAGGAGTGAAATAAACACACCCACAATAGTGGCTCAGAGCACGGGGCTTTCAAAGTGCAATGACTTGCACGAGTGTAAGTTCCATAGATTCCAAGTCCAGAAGGGACCCTCCCCCCATCCCCATGATCATCTAGTCCGAGCTCCTGGGTCACACAGGCCAGAGAACGGCTGTCCATTCATTCCTGGTTGAACTAGAGCAGAGCTTTCAGAAAAACATCCTGTCTTGATTTAAAAACTGCCAGCGAAGGAGAACCCACCACAGCCCTTGGGAAGTTGTTCCAGTGGTTAGTTCCCCTCAATGCTATAACTTTGTGCCTTATTTCCAGTCGGAATTTGTCTAGCTCCAACTTCCAGTCATTGGGGTTTGTCAGACCTTTCACTGCCAGACTGAAGAGTCATCTGTTCCCCATGCCAGGAATTGCAGACTGGGATCCAGTCACCTGTAGCCTTCTCTTTGTTAAACTAAATCAATCGAGCTCCTGGGGTCTCTCACTTTAAGGCAGGTTTTTTAATCCTTGAATCATTCTCGGGGCTCTTCTCTGACCCCGCTCCAGTTTATCACCAGCCCCCTTGAATGGTGGGCACTAGAACTGGACTCAGGATTCCAGCAGCACTCACACCAGGGCCAAATGCAAAGGTAAAATCACCTCTCTGCTCCTACTTGCGATTCTCTGGTCATACGTTTGTACCAATGTGTAAATCCCCACTCTGCAGAATCCTGGCACAGAAAGATGATCCCTTTTCCCTTCTCCCTGCCCTCGTCTGGCATCCCCGACCCATCTCTTTCACCTTCTCCTTACGGGAAGTCCAGGCATGAGGTGAATCATTAACTCTGGCAGTTCATTTCCCCCTCAGGTCGGATCAGGACACCCTATTGCCTGCAGTGAGGTCATTTCCCAGCCACGGCATAGGAGATTTGGGCCCAGTGACTTCAGCTGGTCCCTCCTGATTGACTGAGGTCTGAGGCAGACAGTCATTGCTGAGCTGCGGTTCTACCCCCCCACGGGCTCCTCTTCACAGCCAGTCTTGTGTGGGGTGGACACCCCATGCTACCTTCCCACTCCTCCTTTTGGTCCCTTTCCCCTGCCCCACATCTAGACCCTGCTCTGTGGTGTGATGCCCCATCCTTCCCTCCCCTGGATGCTGCTATCCTCACCCCCAGGGACACCCCCCATCTCTCTCCTTTGGGGATTCCCCTTGGGACCCTCAATAGCCTCCTCAGAGACCCCAAATATCCCTTTCAGAGATCCCAATATCTCCCCAACATCCCCCCTCAGAGACCCCCAACACGCCCAAAGTCCCCCAATAGCCCCCAACATCCTTCCTCAGAGAAACTCAATATCTCCCCAACACCTCCTCAGAGACCCCAAATATCCCTTTCAGAGACCCCCAATATCTCCCCAAGATCCCCCCTCAGAGACCCCAAATATCCCTTTCAGAGACCCCCCAATATCTCCCCAACATCCTTCCTCAGAGAAACTCAATATCTCCTCAACACCCTCCTCAGAGACCCCCAATATCCCCCCCTCAAAGATCCCAAATATCTCCCCAACATCCCCCTCAGGGGCCCCAAATATCCTTTTCAGAACCCCTCCAATATCTACCTAATATCGCCGCTCAGAGATCCCCAACATCCTCCCTCAGAGACCCCCTGACACCCCCAGACCTCCAGTATCCCCAACATCCCCCCAGAGACCCCAAATATCTACCAAACATCCCCCTCAAAGTCCCCCAATATCTCCCCAACATCCCCCCTCAAAGACCACAAATATCTCCCCAACACCCCCCTCAGGGACCCCAAATATCCCATTCGGAGACCCCCCCCACAATATCTGCCTAATATCCCCCCTCAGAGACCCCCAACATTCCCCCAGAGACACCCAACACCCCCCAAAGTTCCCCAATATCCCCCAACATCCTCCGTCAGAGAAACCCAATATCCCACTTAGAGACCCCCAACATCCCCCCTCAGAGACCCCAATATCTCCCCGACATCCCCTTTGAAGCCCCCCCAACATCCGCTCTCAGAGACCCCCAATAGCCCACTCATAGACACACACCCCCCAATATTTCCCTGACATCCCCCCTCGGTGACCCCCCCAACATCCTCCCTCAGTAGCCCCCCCAACATTCCCCCTCAGAGACCCCTTGACATCCCCCCAATATCCCCCCTCAGAGACCCCCGCCCTAACATCCCCACTCGGAGACCCCCAATATCCTCCCCAGAAATCTCCAATATCAACCCAGAAACCCCTCCCCCAGCCCAGGGCCCATGGGGGCCGTTACTGTGCCCGCCTCGAGCTGCTTCCCGAATCCCACCTTTCACAGCGCCATGTGGTGGGGGGCAGGGCTGGAGGGGGACATTGGGGAGATATTGGGGTTCTCTTGGAGGGATTCAGGGGGTCTCTGAGGGGTTTTCAGGGATACCTTTGCCCAGGGGAGGGGACGGACGGGGCATCACATCCCCTGACACCCCCCAGACCTCCAGTATCCCCAACACCTGTGGGGTGTAGATGGGGGAGGGGAAGAGACTTGAGGGGGGGAGGGGCTGTGTCTGTGATTTGGAAGAAAGGGGGGAGTTTGTCTCCACCACACTCCCTCCTGTTACCCACCGGAGCTGTGTTAATTAATGCTGACTGACATTGGCATTATTTACGAGTCGTTATTAGTTAGATTTGTTAGTATTACAATAACACCTACCAGCCCCAACCTTAACTGGGTCCCCCTTGTGCCAGGCGCTGCACAGACCCCCCCCCCAACTGAGATTGGGGTCCTCATCAGGTCAGGTGCTGCACAGACCCCACCCTGACTGAGATCGCCCCCCTCCTTGTGCCAGGTGCTGCAGAGACCCTGGCCAAGATGGGGGCCCTCATTCTCCTCCATCCGCACACCCTGTCGGATCATAGTTATGCCCCTGCCAGGCACACGGTAGCAGCTGGGACTGAACGACTTTCTCCTCCCTCTGTAGCCCAGCTCTGAGAGTCCAGCTCCTTGGATGGTTCTGGGACATCCCGACTTGGCCCATGGTCTGTGAAGAAGAGAAATCTGGACCTCCAAACGCTGGATCCGGCCGCAGGAGAACGAGGCTGGAGCTGTGGAGTCCCGGATCGAGGTCGGACCGGGCAGATACGTGGCCAGACTGTGGCTAAGTGGCTGGGCCCTGAATTGCACACACAAGCCGTGTCGTTACCTGTGCCCGTGGCAGTGTTTTCACTTAGGGTAACCGAACACTTTCCTTAGCCACAGGTGGAAATTGAGTGGCCCAGCTCTGGGCTATAATTCCACGGCTGTAGCTACGCGGGTGTAACTCCCTGTGGGGACGCTCCTACCCCAGAACGAGAGCCTTTTCCCAACTTCGCATCCACCGCTTTCAGAGCGACAGACGCTAAACCCGAAAAAAGCGCTGTTATCTGAGGACAAAAGTATCCACATGGGGCCTTTTACCAGTCTAATTAAATCAGTTTAAATTCAAATCTTGGCTTAGACTGAAAAAGGCCTTAAAGATCTTGGAACAACCATTTACGAACATGGTGGCTGCCTGGAGTAAATTGGCAATAGAGGTACAAATCTCTGGTGTAGACTTGCTCAGTGTATTGGCATTGCCGCTTTCATTCACAATAAAAGCAGTCTTAATTTGATAACCAACATCCTAACCAGCAGTGATCAGCTGACGCCCAGATTTTATATCCCACCCAATGTTTTTTTCCTCCTTAGCACTCTGGTTAGCCCCAGAAGCGTCCTGTCCCGCTTTGAATCTGGCCTCAGTGCCGTGCGGTGGCAGGGAGTTCTGCAGGCCAAGTGGATGCTGCACAAGAAAAGCTTACAGGGAGAACAGCAGCCCCTCCTCCCAATCGGTCTTTTCTAGTCCTTCTATTTGTGGAGAATGGGGGGGAGGGGATATAGTTTCAGGAACACTAGCGGTGACTCAGTTTCCCCACCCACTTTGTATGGCTACCCACTAGGGTAAATTCTTCTCTGGGGCAAGGGCTAGGTGATGGATGCCTGGACGCAGGTTGGTATGAATGACCGATCAGATCTCGCCAACGTGTGAGTGAAGATTATGGGAGACTCAGGGCCACAGACATCAAGAAAACCTTGGCCCCTGGGGCAGCTGCTTCTGCCTCTGTAGCCTGTCCTGGGCGTTCCCGGGTCACAGTCCCGCGGAGCAGGAGACTATTAATGGTCCTGCATGACAACAGCCCCCACAGTGGATTTTCCAACACCCAAATGATTTCCCACAGACCAGCAGCAATCCGGCCTTGCGAGTTTCCACAGTGTGGTTGCCATTTGTGTCTCCACTGTGACTCAGGGCAGCTCCTGTTCCCGCATCCCTGTGCGGGATGGCTGGAGCGAGAGCTCTGCCCAGTCCAGGGACGTAATTGGGCAGATCCGAAAGCTCTGCGGCCGCTGCTCGTCGGCCCACGCCTGCATCCTGATGCGATGGTGCCAGTCAGGGCTTGTTTCTCAGGCTCAGGGGTGGGGTGACACCGTCTGCAGCTGCTCCGGGGATGCCGACAGCACCCTTGAATTTTTTTCCGCTGTGTCCCACAACAAACTGCCCTTGAAGGAATCATCACGTCCCCCTTTGTCAGGGCTCAGCGGAGACATATAGGTCTGCAAGCACTCCTGTGCCTCCCACTGTCTCTGTTGGGTCCTGAGTACCTGCAGCAGCAGGAGCCGAAGCTGCCCTGTCTGCTTGTCAGCTCCCTTTTGCAGGGGTCCCGACTTTGGAGTCCAGTCCGGGAGGGTATATAAACCCTCAGCAAAACATGCTTCCACGTATTGCGGCTCCGTTGTCTCTCCATGCTTACTGTCTCAAACAGTCTTTCAAATTCCCCTGGTATCAGGGTAGCCATCAAACAGTCTCTGAGTCTCCCACTCAGCCCCCTTCCCTCAGGGGCGACGGAATGCCCGCATTCTCCACCACATGTGATGGGGTTCGACTCACCACTGTGGCACCCCCTGCTGGCTGTCCTGGGGTTTAGCTCTGTTTGCCAGTGCGCCCTTTTCTGGTGATGTCTTGCCACCAGCACATCTGCTCCTGGACCCATGTCGCTCCAAGGACCACGGTGTCCTCTCCACGACACAGCCCTCCAGCTGTGTCATACTCTGTGCTCCCCCCTTCCAGGGGACAGTATCACAGTCCCTCAGTCCAGCCACTTCTTCAGGGGTGAGTGGGGGTTGGGGGGACCCAGGCCCACCCACTACTCCGGGTTCCAGCCCAGGGACCCTGTAGATGGTCGGCACTTGCTGCGTCCATTCCGACTCCTCTGTAGATCTCCATGGGCCACTTCCCCGCGGCCCCAGCACCCTCTTTGCCCTTGTCTCAGGGCCTCAGCCTGCAGATCCCTGCAGCCCACCAGGAGCTGCCTTTAGCTCCCCGGGTTTCTGCCTGCAGCATGGCTCTGTACAGGGTGCTTGTTGCCTTCAGACTGCAAGGCGGCCAGTCCTCCCTCCTCAAGCTCCAGGGAGTGACTGCAACTGCCCTGTACTGCAGCTCTTATATAGGCCAGCCGGGCCCTGATTGGCTGCTCCTCGCACCCCCTCTCTGATTGGATGCCTCCTGCACAGCCTCCCTAGGGCTCTATTAACCCCTTATGGGCCAGTGTGGGGCAGATGCCTCAAAACACACACCAATACCACTGTGACGTTGCCCCCCATAATGCTTTATGGAAACATGCTTATGAAAGTAAATATGACATAACTGGAAGATATTTTATGCTACACATGCCATGTAACATATCCCTGTAAAGGTTATGATCTACTGGATATATTCATCCTATTTGTATGCAGGTATCATTTTTGTACTCAAAGTTATGAATATTGGCTGTGTACTTGTTTGTTTTTAAGTAGCCTTAGTAAAGCATTTGGTCAGCTTCTTTAGAAAGGAATGTGCAAGTTAAGTGCCCAATCAAGAAACACTTAAGCTGACAATAGACCTTGATAGACGCCAATCCACATCTGAGCTTTCTGGGATATGTGGCTTGGCCTGTAAAGTTCTGAGTCATGCATGGACATGTGACTTGCCCAGGTGACTCCAAAACTCCATTTTGTAGCTGTAATTCTGCACAGGTGGAGGGAGGGGTTTAGACCTACAAGGGGAAACTATATAAAGCCTTGGGAGACCCTCCATTTTTTCTTCAGCTGTTGTTGTCCTCGGGCCCCTGTGCTGGCAACAGGAGGTTACAAAGTCCTTGCACCTTTAGCTAAAGTACACATTCAAACTAGTGATTTGCAGACTGAACTGACTGTTGCAGTGGGGGCACACAATTTTGCACCTTTGCTACTGGGGAATGATTTCTTTAATGTGGCAGAATCTGTCCCAGGGCTGGTTAGCAGTGAGAAGGGATCTTGTGCTAAAAGCGCTGGGATGGGGGGGGGGGGTGAAGTCACACGGACTGCTGGGGGAATAGGAGGGTGTCTCTTAAACTCCTCTGCAGCAGTAAAGGATGCAGCTTCGGGGGCAGGGCTGGTTATAGCCAGTTCCTGTAGCCCTGGGGCTCAAGGCAAGTCCCAGAGGGAGGAGCTGGATGAAGCCAGCTCCTGTCCTGTGATCATCTCCCCGGGGGAGGGGGATGTACCACCTTGTAACAGGGGGGGCCACCACAGCTGCTGACTGCCAGGAAGTTGCAGGTCAGCAGAGGACAGGACCTGCCCTGGGGGGCACAGAGACATGTACGCGGGAGATGGAAGTTGGGGTCCTGGTGATCGCTGTGGTGGGAACAGACCCCAGGGACTCTGTAGCTGGAAGCAAGCCCAACCTAGGGTGACCAGATCACCCAAGACAAATATCGGGACGCGGGGGGGGGGGGGGGGGGGGGTGACGCGGGGGGGGCGGGGCGGGGCCAAAAAAAAAAAAAACCTTCCTCCGCAAGTGCTGGAGGGAGGCCCGGGAGACTCAGGGGAAGCGCGGGGCCGGGGTGAGTAAGAGTCCGGCCTGGTCCCGAGCAGGCAGGACTCAGTTGGGTGGTAGGGCGAGGAGGGGGGCGGCCCGCGGGGCCAGGCGGCGGCTGTTCTCACCCCCGGCCAGCGGGACTCGGGAGCAGCCGCTGCTGCAGCTCCCACTGCCGCGGGGGCAGGAAGCGGCCATGGCGCTCGGCGGCTCTGGCGCCCCCGAAGCCCCCGAGCCGGGGCCTGCTGCGGGGACCCAGCAGCGCGCACACTGCGCCCAGCCCCTGGCCAGTCGCGTCTGGGCTGCTGCCCAGCTGGTGCTATCCCGCGGCGGCCCCGGAGTGGGGGCAGCAGGCCCCAGCCCCCCCGTCCCGCTCGGGTCCCGCAGGGGAACGAACAGGGCTGGGCTGCCGATGCCTCCGCCCCGGGGCCGCCGCGCGATAGCACCAGCTGGGCAGCAGCCCAGACGCGACTGGCCAAGGGCTGGGCCCAGCGTACGCGCTGCTGGGTCCCCGCAGCAGGCCCCGGCTCGGGGGGTTCGGGGGCGCCAGAGCCGCCGAGCGCCATGGCTGCTTCCTCCCCCGCGGCAGTGGGAGCTGCAGCAGCGGCTGCTCCCGAGTCCCGCTGCCCGGGGGTGAGAACAGCCGCCGCCTGGCCCCGCGGGCCGCCCCCCTCCTCGCCCTACCACCCAACTGAGTCCTGCCTGCTCGGGACCAGGCCGGACTCTTACCCTGGCCCCGCGCTTCCCCTGAGTCTCACGGGCCTCCCTCCAGCGCTTGCGTAGGGGGGAGGAATGGTGAGCCCGGGGAAGAGGTGGGGATTCGGGGAGGGAGCCAATCGGGGGAGGAGGGGGTGGAGTCGGGGCGTGGGGGGGGGGAGCGAGCACTTCCGGGCTCTGGGCTCTGGGGCATTTCCTTGTTTGTCCAGTGTCCCGACCGCATGTCGGTCGGGACGCGGGACAAACAAGGAAATATCGGGACAGTCCCAATAAAATCGGGACGTCTGGTCACCCTAGCCCAACCTGAGTGTAAGGGGGGGGATTTTGCTGGCCAGTGAGAGGTCTGTCGTAGCTGGACCAGGGTCACCGTCCCTTTTGGGGGGACACAGGAGTGTCAGCTAGGGTTACCATTCGTCCGGATTTACCCGGACATGTCCTCCTTTTTGTGCTAAAAATAGCGTCCGGGGGGAATTTGTAAAGCACTCACAATGTCCGGGATTTCCCCCCTCCCCCGGCAGAGCAGAGCGAGCGGCTGGGAGGGCTGCAGGGAAGTCCCGGGCTGGACTCCAGAGCAGCTGTAGAGGAGCCGGATCCGCCCTGCATTCTGAGCCGGCAGCTCTCCCCTGCAGCCCGGTCCGGCAGCGCTGTACAGGGCCAGGGACCGGGTTTTGTTGTGCTGGGGAGCTTAGCCACGTGTCCGGCTCGGCTCGCACAGAGCCCAACACCCTGTTCTGAGCAGCAGGGTAAGGGGGCCAGGGGGCAGGAGAAGGGGCAGGGAGGTTCTGGAGGGGGCAGTCAAGAAATGGGGGGGGTCGGTAGTTCATGGGGGGGCTTTTGGGGGGGAGTGGATAAGGTTTTGGGCAGTCAGGGTACAGGTAGGGGGTAGGGTCCTGGGGGGCAGTTGGGGGGGGTCTTAGGAGGGGGCAGTTAGGGGACAAGGAACAGGGAGTCTTAGGTAGGGGGTGGGGTTCTGGAGGGCAGTTAGGAGCAGGGGTCCCAGGAGGGGGCAGTCAGGGGACAAGGAGCGGGGGGGTAGGGGGCTGGGAGTTCTGGGGGGAGCTGTCAGGGGGCAGGAGTGGCGAGAGGGATCGGAGCAGTCAGGGGACAGGGAGCAGAGGGGTTTAGATGGGTTGGGAGTTCTGGGGGGGAGCTGTCAGGGGGCAGGAGTGGGGAGAGGGATCGGAGCAGTCAGGGGACAGGGAGCGGGGGGGTGGGGGGCTGGGAGTTCTGGGGGGGGCTGTCAGGGGGCAGGGGTGGGGAGAGGGATCGGAGCAGTCAGGGGACAGGGAGCAGAGGGGTTTAGATGGGTTGGGAGTTCTGGGGGGGGCTGTCAGGGGGCAGGAGTGCGGAGAGGGATCAGAGCAGTCAGGGGACAGGGAGCAGAGGGGTTTAGATGGGTTGGGAGTTCTGGGGGGGCTGTCAGGGGGCAGGAGTGCGGAGAGGGATCGGAGCAGTCAGGGGACAGGGAGCAGAGGGGTTTAGATGGGTTGGGAGTTCTGGGGGGGCTGTCGGGGGTGGGGAGTGGTTGGATGGGGCGTGGGAGTCCCAGGGGTCTGTCTGGGGGTGGGGGTGTGGATAAGGGTTGGGGCAGTCAGGGGACAAGAGGCAGGGAGGCTTAGATAGGGAGTGGAGTCCTGGGGGGCAGTTAGGGGCAGGGGTCCCAGAAGGGGGCAGTCAGGGGACAAGGAACGGGGGAGGGTTGGGGGTTCTGGGGGGGCGGGAAGTGGGAGGGGCGGGGCTAGGGCGGGGCTCCTCCCGTCCTCTTTTTTGCTTGCTGAAATATGGTAACCCTAGTGTCAGCCTCAGAGGGGAGCCCAGAGAGGGAAGCCCAGATGAAAGGTGAAGTGGGGCTGGAGAGTCCACCCACCTTTTGTAGGAAGGCTTTTCCCCAGGAGGAGGTGAAAAATCTGCATTTAAAATGCCAGACCCCTCTCCTGTGGATCAGGTGTTAAGGGAAGACTGGGGCTCAGATCTCCTGGAGGGACGAGTCCACCCAGCTGATCTTTTGGGGGCGGGTGTCCGAGGGGATCTTACCCATCCAAAGCACCCCATTAAAGAATGTTATTCCTGCCACCCTTGTAAACAATAACACTGTCTCTTCAAGGCTGGGGAAGAACTCTGCTCTTGGGACGCTCCACAAGGGGGTGGGGTCCAGCCCAAAGAAATTCCAGAGGGAAGAGCTGAGGGCAGGAATCTGCATCAGGGCACCTAGCATGGTACACAAAGGAATTGGGAAATGCCGTCGACACTAAAAAGCTAAATTGTGTGACCAAAGCCTGTCCGCCGTCGATTTCCTCTTAATCTTGTGTCTTTTGCTACTTCATCGATGGGTCAAGACAAAGGAGTTGATACTAGTGGTTAACCCTTTAAAGATGGGGGACATACCTGCTTTATGGGGAAAACTGTTGTACATGCTGGGGATGGTGACAAGACAGCCCCACAAGCCAGGGCCGGTGCTACCATCTAGGCAGACGAGGCGGTTGCCTGGGGCGCCAAGATTTGGGGGCGCCAAAAAGCGATGCCTCCAATTTTTTTTTATACTCTGTGCTGGGAGGGAGAGGGAGTCTGAGTCGCTGCCGCTGGCAGGCAGCCCAGGGGTTCCCCAGGGTCAGCGAGCTGCCCGCAGCCCAGGGCCGGGGGGTAGGGAGCTGCTGCGGGGGGGTGCGCCTCGGGGGGGAGCTGCCGCAGGTTCCCCGGGCCGGGGGGGGGGGTGCCTCAGGGCGGGGGGGAGCTGCCGCAGGGCTCCCCACCCCAGCTCACCTCTGCTCCGCCCCCTCCCCAGTACACCGTCGCTGCTCCACTTCTCCCGCCTCCCAGGCTTGCGGCGCCAATCAGCTGTTTGGTGCCACAAGCCTGGGAGGGGAGAGAATTAGAGCAGCGACGGCGTCCTCGGGGGGGAGGCGGAGCAGAGGTGAGCTGGGGTGGGGAGCTGCCGCATGGCTCCCCAGGCGGGGGGGGAGCTGCCATGGGGGGGCACCTCAGGGCAGGGGGGGAGCTGTCTGGGGGGGGCGCCTCATGGCGGAAGGGGGGCGGGGAGCTGCTGCAGGGCTGGCGGGGGCGCAAGGTGGAAGTTTCGCCTCGGGCACGAAACTTCCTTGCACCGGCCCTGCCACAAGCATGTTACTTTTCAGCTTATACCTGTACTCAGGCTGGAAGCTTGGCACAGCAGCAAAAGCATAACAGGCCCCTGCTGCTGTGTAGAAGGGGAAACTGAGGCACGACGCCTCATGGCATTGGCGGCTAAATGCTAAGACACCTACACTTGAACCGATATTGCTGTCTCCATTCTGTTAGCAATACTACACCCCAGCCCGCTTTCAGTCACCCGGGGACCAGGAACCCCAAACCTTGCTAGAACACCTATGAATGACATCATATGGTTTAAAGGTATTGAAAGGGAGAGTGACCAGGGGATTTTATATGTACTGCCTCTGCCATGGACAGTGTCCAAGCCTCTGGCAGTAAGTGCTGGAGGAGGGTGTGATGTTGCGCCCCATAATGCTGTATGGAAACATGCTTATGAAAATAAAGTTGGAGACAGGAGAACTTCTTAAGCTGTTTTCAGTCAAGCCTACAGCTGTTAGGGGACGTGGTTCAGACCTGGGGCTGGGTTTGCAGCAGGCTGGCGGGTCTGGCTCCAACCAGGCAGGGCACTGAAGTCCCAAGCTGGCAGGGGAAACAGGCTCTGGGGTAGTCTCAGCACATCAGGTGGCAGTTCCCAAGGGGGTTTCTGTGACCCAGCCCGTCACAACTACTACTGATGCAATATCAGTAATGACATTTTAAGTGACACTTAAACAACAACACACAAACGCTGCTCCCTGTGCCTGCAGTGAGACTGATTTCACATTTCTGTTGAAAAGTTGATGCTAGGTTGCAACGGGGGTGGTACAAATAACAACAAAAAAGGAAACTTAAAAAAAAGAGCAAACCCATTTTCCAGAACAACCAGCTTTTTTAATGGAAAGTTTCTGTCTAATTTTTTTAAAAGAAATTTTTGAAAAAATTTAAACATTTTCACCAAAAATTCCGTTTTTCAAAAAAGGTTACATTTCTGATATTTTAAAAACTTGTTTGAAAAAACAGTCTAACCAGATTTAATCTCTCAAATAGGCTTTACAAATGAAGGTCAGTATCATGATCCCTGTTTTACAGAAAGGGAAACTGAGGCACAGAGGGATTCCGTGACTTGCCCAAACTCACCCAGGGAGTTAAAGTCAAAGCAGAGAGAAACCCAAGATCTTTCATTCCTGCCCTAGTCACTAGCCACCGCTGCTTCCTCATGGCCCGTTATCTCATCTAAAGACTTTGATAACACCAATGGAGAAGGACTTACCCGCAGAGAACCAAGCACTTGCAGCTGCAGGTTTGATTGAAGATCTGAAGAGCTGGGGCCCGTATGGATTTTATATAGATGTTCAGTCTGCCTGGGATTATACTGACTGGAATGTCCCAGCCAATAAGAGTGCAGGAATGCTGTACAAAATGCAGATCCCTGAAGTCTCATTGGCTATCACAGAATGAACCATCCCTCTCCCTCAGTGTCTCAAGTCACATAGTCACCAGAAAATATTGAAACCCGGACAGGTGAAGTTCCCGTATTTGGTACTTTACAGCCAATACATCCTGACAGTGGTTTTCTTGAAGTATCTTTAATTCACTATGTGGTTATTTAACAAGCAGCTCAGAGAGGTTTCTTAGGCCATTTTCTTCTGCTCATTCTCATTTACTTTCAATTTCACTTTTACTAATTCTACCCTGCTATAAAAATCCTCTTTTAATTTTTCTTTCTTGATCCAGTCTTTTTCTTACTTCTAGAGACTACAGAGGGAAGAACGTAGGGACACATTTTTCAAAAGCTTTGGCCAGGTGAAGGACTATAGGGCCTGGTCTACACTACAGAGTTAGGTTGACGCAAGGCAGCTTATGTTGACCTAACTATGTCAGTGTCTACACTACAGTTTTGCTCCCGCTGACGTAACTCACCCACTACACTGACTTGGTAACTCCACCTCCACGAGTGGCGAAGAGTTTAGTCGACATAGCTAGGTCAATGCAGTGTCAGTGTAGACCAGTAGTTCCCAAACTTTGTGAAATCTCATGAACCCCCTCCTAAAAATGAATACTTCCCGGGATTTAAGTTTAAATTTCCTCAGTGTGATGGATGCGCTTGCTTTGCTCTGCATAGCTCTTGGAAATCCGGAGCCACTGGAGAAAGATAAAGTTTCAGGTCTGGCTTGGCATCGAGTCTGTTTCTGTATTTGGTTTTCAGATGTGCATACGAGGAAAACGCTTTCTCGCATAAGTATGTTGTTGAAAATTGTAACAAAATTGTAGTAGCTTTTTCTGCCAGCAGGGGGCACTCGTTTCTTAAACTCAACCAAAAGTTGATCAATGACAGATTTCTGAAACTCCTTTTCAGTTCGTAATCATAGGAGATCTCAATCAATTTCTCTCTTTCCTCAGTGTTCAATATCTGTGTTGAGAAAGTGGTATCATAGAATCATAGAATATCAGAGTTGGAAGGGACCTCAGGAGGTATCTAGTCCAATCCCCTGCTCAAAGCAGGACCAACCCCAACTAAATCATCCCAGCCAGGGCTTTGTCAAGCTGGGCCTTAAAAACCTCCAAGGAAGGAGATTCCACCACCTCCCTAGGTAACCCATTCCAGTGCTTCACCACCCTCCTCGTGAAATAGTGTTTCCTAATATCCAACCTGGACCTCCCCCACTGCAACTTGAGACCATTGCTCCTTGTTCTGTCATCTGCCACCACTGAGAACAGCCGAGCTCCATCCTCTTTGGAACCCCCCTTCAGGTAGTTGAAAGCAGCTATGAAATCCCCCCTCACTCTTCTCTTCTGGAGACTAAACAATCCCAGTTCCCTCAGCCTCTCCTCATAACTCATGTGCTCCAGTCCCCTGATCATTTTTGTTGCCCTCCGCTGGACTCTTTCCAATTTTTCCACATCCTTCTTGTAGTGTGGGGCCCAAAACTGGACACAGTATTCCAGGTGAGGCCTCACCAATGTCACATAAAGGGGAACGATCACATCCCTCGATCTGCTGGCAATGCCCCTACTTATACAGCCCAAAATGCCATTAGCCTTCTTGGCAACAAGAGCACACTGTTGACTCATATCCAGCTTCTCGTCCACTGTGACCCCTAGGTCCTTTTCTGCAGAACTGCTACCTAGCCATTCGGTCCCTAGTCTGTAGCAGTGCATGGGATTCTTCTGTCCTAAGTGCAGGACTCTGCACTTGTCCCTGGTGAACCTCATCAGGTTTTTTTCGGCCCAATCCTCTAATTTGTCTAGGTCTCTCTGTATCCGATCCCTACCCTCTAGTGTATCTACCACGCCTCCTAGTTTAGTGTCATCTGCAAACTTGCTGAGAGTGCAGTCCACGCCATCCTCCAGATCATTAATTAAGATATTGAACAAAATCGGCCCCAGGACCGACCCTTGGGGCACTACTCCGCTTGAAACCGGCTGCCAACTAGACATGGAGCCATTGATCACTACCCGTTGAGCCCGACGATCTAGCCAGCTTTCTATCCACCTTACAGTCCATTCATCCAGCCCGTACTTCTTTAACTTGCCAGCAAGAATACTGTGGGAGACCGTATCAAAAGCTTTGCTAAAGTCAAGGAATAACACATCCACTGCTTTCCCCTCATCCCCAGAGCCAGTTATCTCCTCATAGAAGGCAATTAGGTTAGTCAGGCATGACTTGCCCTTGGTGAATCCATGCTGACTGTTCCTGATCACTTTCCTCTCCTCTAAGCGCTTCAGAATTGATTCCTTGAGGACCTGCTCCATGATTTTTCCAGGGACTAAGGTGAGGCTGACTGGCCTGTAGTTCCCCGGATCCTCCTCCTTCCCTTTTTTAAAGATGGGCACTACATTAGCCTTTTTCCAGTCATCCGGGACCTCCCCCGATCGTCATGAGTTTTCAAAGATAATGGCCAATGGCTCTGCAATCACATCCGCCAACTCTTTTAGCACCCTCGGATGCAGCGCATCCGGCCCCATGGACTTGTGCTCGTCCAGTTTTTCAAAATAGTCCCGAACCACTTCTTTCTCCACAGAGGGCTGGTCACCTTCTCCCCATGCTGTGCTGCCCAGTGCAGCAATCTGGGAGCTGACCTTGTTCGTGAAGACAGAGGCAAAAAAATCGAGTACATTAGCTTTTTCCACATCCTCGGTCACTAGGTTGCCTCCCTCATTCAGTAAGGGGCCCACACTTTCCTTGATTTTCTTCTTGTTGCTAACATACCTGAAGAAACCCTTCTTGTTACTCTTAACATCTCTTGCTAGCTGCAACTCCAAGTGTAATTTGCCCTTCCTGATTTCACTCCTGCATGCCTGAGCAATATTTTTATACTCCTCCCTGGTCATTTGTCCAATCTTCCACTTCTTGTAAGCTTCTTTTTTGCGTTTAAGATCAGCAAGGATTTCACTGTTTAGCCAAGCTGGTCGCCTGCCATATTTACTATTCTTTCTACACGTCGGGATGGTTTGTTCCTGCAACCTCAATAAGGATTCTTTAAAATACAGCCAGCTCTCCTGGACTCCTTCCCCCGTCATGTTATTCTCCCAGGGGATCCTGCCCATCAGTTCCCTGAGGGAGTCAAAGTCTGCTTTTCTGAAGTCCAAGGTCCGTATTCTGCTGCTCTCCTTTCTTCCTAGGGTATCATCAAAATTTCGTGGAGCTTTAAAGGGCAGGGACACCTTCCTGCGTACCTGGCCATTGGGCAACAGAGATCAAAACTGTGACCAAAGCGGTGAAGGTGGGGCATTGTGGGACACCTCCTGGCAGCCACTAAAGACAATATAAGTAACACAGTGTCTACACCAATGGTTCCCAAACTGGGGTTCGTGAGCCCCTGGGGGTTCACACAATGTTACAGGGGGTTCGCCAGAAAAATCTCCCTAATGGCGGCCAGAGGACCCCGGGCATGGGAGACAGCAGGTGGGACCCAGTTGCAGGGCAGACGGCCCGAGCCCCATGGAGCGCTGAGCAGGCAGACGAGCCCCATGGAGCATGGGGATGGGCAGTTGGGGCCGGCAGCCCGAGCCCCGTGGAGAGTGGGGATGGGCAGTTGGGACCGGCAGCCCAAGGCCCAGTCAATGGAGTCCTGCAGCCTGGGCCCCGTGGCAGACAGGGCGGTAGCTGGGACCCCAAGTGCGCAGGTGGCAGTTCGGGCCCCTGTCATTGGCAGATGGGGGAAGTTGGGCAGCATGAAGGGCAGAGTGAGCAGGAGCCACGCTGTACGTGGGGAGTGGTCCAGGCTAATTTGTCCCTTGCAGGGCACCCCCTTAGGGACAGCCCTGGTGGCAGAAGAAAAGGTGTTTGTGCGCCAAACCAGCCGGAAGCATGTTGTAGCCAGTGTAACAGTGTCATTCTCTCTGGAGGGCTGTTTTTCTTCAGTGAGACGTGAGTGAATCTTCTCATTTTCTAGTTTGTTGGTTGTTAGCAGTCTCTCTGGGTTGTTTGCTGGTGTACCAGAGGTCGACATAATTTTGTAGTGTAGACATGGCCGAGATCATACAAACTGGTGCTTGATATAAGAGTGATCAGGTAATTAGTTCTTAGTCCAGTTTGTTATGATTAGCGTTGGCGTTTTAGGCAGATTAAAGGTGTCTGTGTAAGATAGAAGGGGTTGTTTTCTTGCCAGTCAAAACCACAGACCTGGTTTGAGGTAGTGAAACCGCTGCGAGGAAATAGATGAGAGAAGCAGTTCCTCGCTGACAAACAAGTGCCCCAAGGCACACAATGTAAACGGGGTCAAAATCAAGAAGTTTTAGCTCAGATGCTAACCGTACCCCAAACCCCCTTCCACCACCCCTCCTGCACCCCAACCCCCTGCACCAGCCCAGAGCCCACACCCAGAAACCAAACCTCTCCCACATCCCCTCCTGCACCCCAACACCCTGTCCCAGCCCAGCACTCGCACCCAGCACCCAAACCTCTCCCAAAGCCTGCACCCCTTCCACACCCAAACTCCCTCCCAGAGCCTGCACCCCAAGCCCCCTCCTGCACATCAACCCCTGTCCCAGCCCAGCGCTCGCACCCAGCACCCAAACCCCTCCCACATCCCCTCCTGCACCCCAACACCCTGTCCCAGCGCTCGCACCCAGCACCCAAACCTCTCCCAAAGCCTGCACCCCTTCCACACCCAAACTGTCTCCTAGAGTCTGCATCCTAAGCCCCCTCCTGCACTCCAAACCATTGCCCCAGCCCAGATCCTGCACCTAGCACCCAAACTCCATCCCGCACCTAACACTCCAACCTCCTCCCAGAGCCCGCACCCAGAACCCAAACCCCCTCCCTCACCCAGAACCCCAAACCCCCTCCTGCACCCCAACCCCCTGCCCCAGCCCAGAGTCCGCACCCACCACCCAAACTCCGTCTGAGAGCCCACACCCCTCCCACACCCAAACTCCCTCCTAGAGCCTTAA
Organism: Chrysemys picta bellii; assembly: GCF_011386835.1. Taxonomy (NCBI): domain Eukaryota; kingdom Metazoa; phylum Chordata; order Testudines; family Emydidae; genus Chrysemys; species Chrysemys picta. The sequence continues at coordinate 2,543,200 of NC_088794.1, forward strand.
GCTGCTGCTGGCGGGGAGAGAGCTGGGGGGAGTCCTCTTCTCTGGCCCCCCACACCAGTCCCAGGGCAGCCTGCCTGCTGCACCCCAAACTCCTCATCCCCGGCCCAGCACCACGCGGAACGATATGATTCAGATACTGAGCATAGGGGTTGGAGGATGACCCTCGCATAGAGCCTAGCCAGGGTTGGGTGGAGAGGAGAACAGTGCAGGGACGAGCTACAGGAGATGCTAGCCCTGTAGATAAATCTCTGTATTAAGCATCTTCACATAACTTTCATATGACTTTGTATTATGCCTCTTCATATAACCCTGTATTAAGCTATTTTCATACAACTTTTTATCAAGTCCTTTGATATAGGAACTTTGTATCAGATCCCTATGTAGAAAAACGTATAGAAACCTTTGTGATAAGCCTTGGTCTAATGTAATAGCCCCTAAGGATGGTTAAAGTAGAAGAAAAATGTCTTTTGGCTAGGAGTAGAATAACATCTTCCCCCCCCCCCCTCCCTTAATCAATTGCCGTGTTGAATGAATGAGGCATGAATGAGCCAGGTGTGGAAGGCAGCACCTCCAGACAGCTGCAACAGTTGGGGGGCGGGGGTGGGAGCCAGACCCAAGGACAATAAAACTTGTCCAGTGGGCTCACTACAGAAGAGCAGACATATTGATGGCTGGGGGCGGGGGTTAGAGGCAAGCACCCTCTTTGAACAGCATTGGGACAACACCCAAAGGAAATAGTACAAAGGCCCAACGGACACAGACACAGATTTTGAAGCTGGTCTAGATTTGCGTGAGAGGGAAGCTGCTATAAATGTGAGGTGTCTTGCAGAGGACCCCGGGTCTCGTCTTGTCAACATGGGAGCATCGATCCGGATCGGCAGAAGCCCGGCTCCACCCCTCCCCCATCTAACTCACCTGGCCAGTGACATTAGGGGGAGCAATTAATTGGTAACAAAAACAAGACTGTGTGTGTGTGTGTGTGTGTGTGTGTGTGTGAATGCATGAGTGTAATATAGATCATATGTTATACATATAGATCACATATTAGCTAATTATCAGAGGGGTAGCCGTCTTAGTCTGAATCTGTAAAGACCAACAGAGGGTCCTGTGGCACCTTTAAGACTAACAGAAGTATTGGAGCAGAAGCTTTCGTGGGTAAGAACCTCACTTCTTCAGATGCAAGAGGTGAGGTTCTTACCCACAAAAGCTTATGCTCCCAATACTTCTGTTAGTCTTAAAGGTGCCACAGGACCCTCTGTTGGTTTTTATATTAGCTAATGTAACGCCAACATTTAAAAAGGGCTCTAGAGGTGATCCCGGCAATTACAGACCAGTAAGTCTAACGTCTGTACTGGGCAAATTAGTCGAAACAATAGTTAAGAATAAAATTGTGTGACAAAGTTCCTCCTCTACCTTGGTGGGTCCTGCGCTTATTGGTGGATTTGCTCGCCTCACAGATTCACCCTGTGGGTCAGGAAACAGCCCAGGGACCTTTCCCTCTGGTAGAAGCTACTGTCCAAGTCAATTCCTCCCATGTTTGATCAGGAGTTGGGAGTTTGGGGGGAACCCAGGTCCACCCTCTACTCCGGGTTCCAGCCCAGGGCCCTGTGGACTGCAGCTGTTTAGAGTGCTTCCTGGTACAGTTACATGACCCCTACAACTCCCTGGGCTACTTCCCCATGGCCTCCTCCCAACACCTTCTTTGTCCTCACCACCAGACCTTCCTCCTGATGTCTGATAACGCTTGTACTTCTCTGTCCTCCAGCAGTACGCCTACTCACTCTCAGCTTCTTGCACACCTCTTGCTCTCAGTTCCTCACACACACTTCCTCTCCCCCTGGCTTGACTGGAGTGAGCCCTTTTATAGCATCAGGGGGCCTTAATTAGAGTCCGGTGCTTAACAGCCTCACCTGACTCTTAGCAGGTTAATTGGAGTCAGGTGGTCTATTAGCCTGGAGCAGCCCCTGCTCTGGTCACTCAGGGAACAGAAAACTACTTATCCAGTGGCCGGTATATCTCCCTTCTGCTACTCTGCTGTTCCCAACTGGCCTGGGTCTATCACAATTGTCAGACACAGAGAAAAACGTAAACTGTTGAGCAATAGTCAGCATGGTTTCTGTAAAGGGAAATCATGTCTTACTAAACTATTAAAGTTCTTTGAAGGGGTCAACAAACATGTGGACAAGGGGGATCCAGTGGACATAGTGTACTTAGATTTCCAGAAAGCCTTTGACAAGGTCCCTCACCAAAGGCTCTTATGTAAATTAAATTGTCATGGGATAAGAGGGAAGGTCCTTTCATGGACTGAGAACTGGTTAAAAGACAGGGAACAAAGGGTAGGAATTAATGGTAAATTCTCAGAATGGAGAGGGGTAACTAGTGGTGTTCCCCAAGGGTCAGTCCTCGGACCGATCCTATTCAACTTATTCATAAATGATCTGGAGAAAGGGGTAAACAGTGAGGTGGCAAAGTTTGCAGATGATACTAAACTGCTCAAGATAGTTAAGACCAAAGCAGACTGTGAAGAACTTCAAAAAGATCTCACAAAACTAAGTGATTGGGCAAATGAAATTTAATGTGAATAAATGTAAAGTAATGCGCATTGGAAAAAATAACCCCAACTATACATAGAATATGATGGGGGCTAATTTAGCTACAACAAGTCAGGAAAAAGATCATCTCTGTAAAATCAGGATGGAAAATAACTTTACAGGGTAATCAGATTCAAAGAGCCCAGAGGAACCCCCTCTAGCCTTGGGTTCAAAGTTACAGCAAACAGAGGTAAACCCTCTAGCAAAAGGAACATTTACAAGTTGAGAAAACAAAGATAAACTAATACGCCTTGCCTGGCTGTTATTTACAAGTTTGAAATATGAGAGACTTGTTCAGAAAGATTTGGAGAGCCTGGATTGATGTCTGGTCCCTCTTAGTCCCAAGAGCGAACAACCCCCAAAACAAAGAGCACAAACAAAAGTCTGCCCCCCCTTCCCCCAAGATTTGAAAGTATCTTGTCCCCTTATTGGTCCTTTGGGTCAGGTGTCAGCCAGGTTACCTGAGCTTCTTAACCCTTTACAGGGAAAAGGATTTTGGTGTCTCTGGCCAGGAGGGATTTTATAGTATTGTACACAGGAGGGCTATTACCCTTCTCTTTATAGTTGTGACAGGAGCACCCGCAGGGACACTCATCTCGAAGAACATCAGTTACTGCACAGAATGAGTAACCTCCTCTTCTTCTTCTTCTTCAAGAGATGTCCCCGTGGGTGCTCCACTCCAGGTGACTGAAAAGCCGTGTACCTCAAGGAGGTAGGGACGTCAGATCTGGTAGGAATGCATTCGATAATACAACTCTGCCTAATCGTATATCAGAAAGAGGGCCTTGAGTAAAGGCATAATGCTTAACAAATGTGTGTCCAGAAGTCCAAGTGGCTGCTTTACAGATGTCAGCCAGGGGAACTTTGTGTAGAAAAGCCACGGAGGTAGCCACAGATCTAGTGGAGTGAGTTCTGATGCCGGCTGGAGGCGTCACTTTCTTTATCTGATAGCACAGTCGGATACACTCAGAATCCAGTTTGAAAGTCTCTGGGTAGAAACAGGTGTCGCTTTTGAGCGCCCTGCGATGGAGACAAAGAGTCGAGAAGAGTTCCTAAAGGGCTTGGTTCTATCCAAATAGAAGGACCGAGCCCTGCGTACATCTAACGTAGGCATGGTGGATTCAAAAGAGTTCGCATGTGGTTTAGGAAAGAAGGTTGGTAGGTGTATCGGCTCATTGATGTGGAATGAGGAATGCACCTTTGGAAGGAATTTGGGGTGTAGTCGGAGGGTAACCTTGTCCTTAAAAAATAGTGTGTACAGTGGGTCTGCCACGAGAGCTGCTATTTCTCCTGCATGTCCGGTGGAGGTGATTGCCTCTAAGCACGCTGTTTTCATAGAGAGATGTAAGAGGGAGCAAGTGGCTAGGGGCTCGAATGGTTGTTGAGTGAAGCAGGATAATACTAAGTGAAGTCCCACGGAGGGGTAGGAGGTTTAATGTCCGGGTATAGGGATTGGAGCCCTTTGAGAAAACACTTGGTGACTGGAAGAGCAAAACAGAGGTATCGTCGATCTTGTCATGAAAAGTTGTAATAGCAGCTAAGTGGACCTTGATGGAGCTGAAAGAAAGGCCAGACTGTTTAAGGTCTAATAGGTAGTCAGGTATGGGCGGAAGAGGTGCAGAAGTAGGAGGGAGTTGTTTAGTTGAACACCATTGTGCGAATTGCTTCCACTTTTGGAGACAGGTTCAAAGAGTGCTCTTACATAGCAGAGCACAAAGGAGCACTCTTTGAACCTGCTCAGAGCATGCTAGTTCATTTTGGGAGAACCATGTAGGAACCAAGCTTTGAGGTGAAGCATGGATAGGTTGGGGTGGAGAAATCGGCCGTGTTGCTGTGATAGGAGGTTCAGAGTGAGAGGCAACGGAATCGCTGGGCAAATTGACATTTTGGTGAGGGATGGAAACCATGGTTGTCTGGGCCACGACAGGGCAATCAAAATTACCATGGCACGATCCCTTTGTATCTTTGTCAAAACCCTGTGGAGAAGCGGTATTGGGGGGAAAGCAGACATTAAGTGTTGAGCCCATGAGATCAGGAACGCATCTCCTAGGGAATGTTTGCCCAATCCCGCTTTGGAGCAAAATTTGGGACATTTCTTGTTCTTTCCCGTCGTGAAGAGATACAGGGTTGGATAGCCCCAAATGTGGACTATATTGCGTATGATCGTGTCGTTTATCTCCCATTCATGATCCCAGGGAAAACGTCAGCGTAGTTTGTCCGCGGTGGTATTCAGGGTCCCGGGAAGATAGGCTGATATCTGTATGTTGTTTGTGAGGCACCAATTCCAGAGCTTCATGGCTTCCGTGCAAAGCGAATGAGATCGAGCCCCTCCCTGCGTGTTGACATAGAACATGCAGGCGATGTCGTCTGTCATTATCCGAACATGTTGGTTCTGAATAAATGGGAGGAAGTGACATCAGGCATTGTATATGGCTTGCAGTTCTAGGACGTTTACATGTAGGGAGGCTCTGGTGGAAGACCATAGACCCTGGGCTGTGTGGTGGGACATGTGCGCTCCCCACCCCGTGAGGGATGCGTCGGTAGTCATTATGAGTGATGGAGAGTCTTGGAGAAAAGGGACTCCTGAGCAGAGGTTGGAGGGAACTGTCCACCATCGGAGGGAGTCTTTGACTCTGAAGGGTATGGATAGAGGCTTGTTTAGAGCATGTACGTTCGATCTTTAAACCATGGCCAACCAAGCTTGGAAGCACCTCATGTATAGGCGTGCATTTTTGCCCACGAAAGTACACGAGGCCATGTGGCCTAGTAATTGTAGGCAGTCTCGTGCAGTGACCTGGGGACTGTTGTGAAGTTTTGTAACCAGGAGTTTTATGGTGTTGAAACGATCGAGCGGGAGAGACGCTCTTCCCGTTCGGGAATTGAGGTGCGCTCCTATGAACTCCAGTTGTTGGGTAGGAGATAAGGTGGATTTGTTTTTGTTTATTTGCAAGCCAAGGGAAAGGAAGCAAGTGACGGTAAGCTGTGTGGATCGAAGAGCTTTGTCGACCGTTGAGGCTTTGAGGAGACAATCATCGAGGTAAGGAAATATTATAACCCCGTTTCCTGAGGTGGGCAGTAACCACAGCTAGGAGTTTGGAGAAAACTCAGGGGGCGGTAGATAGGCCGAAGGGCAACACTCTGTATTGAAAATGTGTCAAATCGAGGGTAAAATGAAGAAAACGTCTGTGGGCTGGGTGAATAGTCACATGAAAATAAGCGTCCTGTAGTCGAGGACTGAAAAAAGGACAATTACCTGTTCCGTAATGGGCGTTCTTTGAGAAGTGTTGCTCATGTCTATTCCACAGTAGCTGTGCGTGCTCACCACGTGCACCGGTGTCGGAAGTTTTTCCCTTAGCAGTACCCGTAGGGGGAGCGCTGCTGTGTCCCCTGGAGTGGTGCCTCTATAGCGCGCTATAAGGGGAGCCGCGCACTCCCCCCCCCCCCCTCAGTTCCTTCTTGCCGCCAGGGAGGGTGCATTGGAACTACTTGCTCCAACTTCACTTCGCTGCAGCTCGTCCGAGAACTCGTCGTTCATTGTTAGTAGTACCTGTTAGCTAGTTCGATAGTTTCAGTACAGTTAGTTACTTAGCGTTCGGGCCGGGGCATGCCCCAGGCCCCAGGGTTTAAATCGTGCGACTCTTGCAGGTGTTTGATGCCTAGACGTGACCTGCACACCGACTGTCTCCGCTGCTTGGGTGAATCCCACATTAGTGACCGCTGTAAGATCTGCAGGTCCTGTAAACCTAGAACTAAAAAAGAAAGAGACATTAGACTCTGGGCCCTTCTCATGGAATCGGCGCTCACCCCAACCCCGGTGCACCGAGGATTTGGCACAGGGCATCTCATCCTCGGTGCACAGTGATCCCCCGGCACCTTGCAGGGGCCGGCACCACTCCCCATCGAAGAAACAAAGAAAGGTCTCGTCTTCGCAGCGGCGTTGAGATAAAGCAGGGGGAGAGGCTAGACCCGTGTCGGGCATCCCCAGTTCCCCCCCGGGCCCCAGAGCTCCGAATCATGTCGAGCGGAGCAGCCCGGTTGCGTCGACTCAGGCTTCTCCGGACATCCGCATGCCTTCGATGCCGGAGGCCCTGCAGGTGGCCCGAGACGTTATGACTGTGCAGGTGCCCGGGGCACCACCAGCACCCGGGCCCCGCTCTAGAGGCAAGCCACCGCTGGGCTCCAGACAGCCGACCCCGACCCGACGCAGATCCAGGTCAGGGGACCGCTCACGGGCCCGCTCGCCGCTCAGCGTCCTTTGCATAGCACAGGCCAGAGAATGTCGTTCTGTGCTTCCTTCATCAAGCCCATAATTTCAGATTGAGTTAAAGTGGAGCTTTTAGAACGAGAATCCAATCTTGATTTAAAGACTCCATGTGATGGGGAATCCACCGCCTCCGTAGGTGAGTTGTCAGCTGCTGCAAGATAGAGCCGCCCCGAGGCTGCTCTAGTCTGTGCTGAGACGCAGGGAGCTTGGTTCTCAGAGGCTCCCTCTGGTGGCTGTGTGGAAGGCTGGAGATCCTTTAGCTAGTGTCCCCTGGGTTGAGGGGTTGTTCTTCTGAGTAAGGCACAGAGAGCTTGTGTTGATTCAGGTTTATTTATCAATGATGGGACAGTAACTAGAACCTGCCATCATTTAAGTCGTTTCTTCTTTGCACCATCTCCCATGAATTGGACCCCTCTGCTCTGTACACTGCGAATTAAAGCTGCTTACCTCTGCTGACGGATCCTTGACCACCTCATTCTCAAACCCTAAAGCTTTCAACATCTTCCCCAGTGCCTCGAGGTCCTTCTCCGCACCCAGACGATCTTTCAGCACGCAGAGGGTCAGGGCCAGCCGGGCACCTGACATGTCATACACCTGCAGGAAAGAGCAAGGGCATTGTGGGGGAATAGGCCTGGCCGGCCTCCCTTGTGCCGATCAGAACACCTGTGTGCTCCGATCGGGGGAGTAGTTTTCTAACTGCTACCCCCAACGCGTTGGTATGTATTGCAATAAACGGGCCTCAGGCTTAAGTCTGTGAACTAAAATCAATGCGTGGGTGACTTTTTCCACAACAATTTGGGGGCTCATCCGGGATCACTCGACATCCCACCAGACCGGAGGACTGCGGACCGCTTCCACACCGATCCCAGGCGCCAGGTAAGAGACCGTTGTCTCGGTGGGGAGCTGCCCGTAGGCTCTGGGTTTAGGTGAGGACGCGCTGTGATCTGAACCTTTGTTGTTAGACTCATTTGCTTGACACCTGTTCGTCTTGTGTCAGTAACTGTTCGTCTTGTAACTTGTCTGTCCTGTAAGAGCGAATGTCTGTTGGTATTGTAATAGGTAGAGTAACTGACGGTAGTGTGTTTTGTATTGAATGGGTCTTGTTTGTCAGCTTAGCGTGGTCTGACCCTTGGGCAGTGGTTCCCCCAAGGGGGCAGAGAACCGGCCGCTGTAAACCCCGGGAAGGGTAAACCCCGGAGTGGCCGAAGGGGTAGGCAGGACTCCCCCTGACGCTAGGTCAGTGGTGGGGTGGAGTGTCGTAATAGTGTCCCGAGGTAGGTGTACTGTGTTGTGTGTGTGTGTGGGTCGTTAGGTGAACCTACCCCTGCCTTTCCTGGAAGGGCCGTATTTGGCCCCTCCTTGCTTGGAGAGCGGGAGCCCCGGGAAACCGCCCACGAACTCCCAGGTAGTAGAGTGACCTATCCCGTTCTCTAGAAGGCGGGCCGGCGCTCTCTGCTGAGGGAGGGGTGTGCGGGGACCGTGCCTTTCCTAGCCCTTTCTGTGTGAATGATCTGCGACCGAAACCTTACCCCAGATCTTCCTCTTGGAGCCGTGGGCTCCCTCCCCTGCTCGGAGAGAAGGGGAGTCCCTGGAAATCGCCCGCCGTACCGGAGGTAACAGGGTTTCCTATCCTGTTCTCTTGAGGGCGGACCAGTGCCCTCTGCCGGAAGGGGTGTGTGCGAGGACCACTCTGTAAAACCCCCCCATTGGCGTGAACGTTGAGGAGCTGACCTCACCTGGATAGCAGGTCTAGGAAGGTGGCCTCGCCAAAGGAAGGAGGCCTGGGCTAATAGCGCTGATTACGTGTTATGTGTAACCTGTCTAATGTAAAAGTCCTTACACGTACCCCTTACACGTCTCCCCGTATTGAAAAAAAATGCTCCCCTTGTGCTATTTCACGGGCATTGGCGCTTCGGGTCAGGAGACCTTGGAGTCTGTGTGTGCACCTGGTCTCCCACGGAATTGTACACTCTGCTGTACCCCAAATGGTGTGTATCTGGATGTGCCTGATCCCGCTTCCAATAAGGTCCTGGCGGTTTTGCAAAAGGACACTCTAGAGGGGGAGACCGACCCCAGCCCTTCCTCGTTGCAACAGGAACTGCTGGCTAAGGCCCCCCACCCCCTTATTGTGGGCTGATCATGCCAACCCAGTTGGGCACATTGGGTCTGCCCAGCTGGGCGAAATTCGCCTAAACCCAGCAAAAACCCCTTCCCAAAGTGCCGTAGTGCCCCTCTCTCAAAATAGATCTAAGAAGAAATGAATCACCTCCTTAATTTAGCCAAAAGTATAAATAAAAGGGGGGTTAGAAAAAAACCCCACCCTCCTTGCTAAATTGGTAGTAAAACAATGCCTGTGCCCATGGAAGAGGAAGAAAAAAAAGTGAACCAGCAAGAAAAATGGATCGAGCCCAAACAAGCAGGCAACCGCAGTTTAAGGAAGTTAAAAGAAAGAAAGTAGAAAAATTAACTCTGTAGTTACTGGAAAAAAATTAAGCAGTGACACTACGTACGGATGTTAAAAGAAGGTGTTATAAAAAGAAAAATTCTTGGTTTCTTTGCAGCCATTCCTTTGGGAATGTCTGTAAATAATCCAGGCAAGAGGTTATATAAGTAAAATCATTTGACTATAAAAATGTTAGTCAAATTTGGAAAAATAAATCACCTGGTATGCCCAACCAATTTATAGTCAGTGCTACCGCGCTACTATGCTTTGCACTAAACTAATGTCCTTGGTTTTCTGTCTAAAGATCCCCGCCATTTCCCCAGGCCCTGCTCTTCCCCATCACCCAGCCCAAGAAAAACGAAGCTGGTTTCGGGGAGGTGCGGTATGCAATGGGAGATAGGGCGGAGGTTGTAGGTCCACTTAGTGTCAGTACCCCTAGCATTAACTCCCTTAAACAGGCCGGCACCAATCTCGGCACTCCCAAGCTGGCTAGTTCACGATCCTCGGCCGTGTCCAGCAAAAACGAATCTTGGTGATGCCTACACGGCATCAGAGGAGGGAAATTGAGGGGGAATAGGCCTGGCCGGCCTCCCTTGTACCGATCAGAACACCGGCAAAGGCTCGTCATACAGGCCCATACAGGCCACAAGCCTGAACTAGACTAAGTGTCACGGCCTCCTGCCAGTCTCGGTCAAGGGTCATGACCAGAGGAGGGAGGGGGGCCAAGGAGGGAAAGCCCCAGCATCAGCACTAATGAAATATGTTCATGGCTGGTGAAATATAATAACCGCTTGTGTGAATCGATAGGTAACTTTAGCTGGATGCAAACTGACTAAATGCAGCTTCTCCTTTGGGTGATCTGTCCCCCCCCCCCCCCCCCCCCCCCGTGGTTCTAGCTAAATACAAACTAGCCAATCATATTCCTCTTTTGGGTGTTCCGTGTCCCCTCCCCGGCCATACTGATATGCACCCTGCACCCTGCCGAAAATACACTCCAACTGGTGCCAAGTACTGCCCATATCGAAAACCACCAAGCAGCCCTCCACCCCAATATGCACCCAATTCTCGGAAAGATAATAGGGAAGGTGCCGGGAAGGCGAGCAGACCCCTACTCTCTTATTTTCGTAAATGACATATAACTTGTACTATGTTTGCCATTTGGAAGCATAAAAAGGAGCCTGTGTGTTCCGATCGGGGGAGTAGTTTTCTAACTGCTACCCCCACCGCGTTGGTATTTATTGCAATAAACGGGCCTCAGGCGTGAGTCTGTGAACTAAAATCAATGCGTGGGTGACTTTTTTCCACGACAGTGTTAATCTGGGCACCGTCACACACATTCTCCATGGAGTCTGAGCCTCGACCCTCACAGCAACGAGAAGCAATTCACGTCCCTCTATAGCAGTGGTCCCCAACGCAGTGCCCATGGATACCATGGTGCCCGCTGGGGCATTTATGTGTGCCCGTCTACTGACAAGGGAGTGCTTCTGCTAGACAACACACCACTGAGGAGGGCGGCTACCAGACAACCAGCTGCCGAAATGCCGCCAAGAAGTGGCAACGCCAAGAAGCGTCGCCACTGAAATGCCGCTGCTTCTTGGCACCATTTCGGCGGTGACGCTTCTTGATGACGCTGCTTCTCAGCGGCATTTTGGTGGCTGGTTGTCCGGCGCCCGCCACACTCTTCTGGGAACATGAATATGTTATTGCAACAGAAAGGTTGGGGACCACTGCTCTCTAGGGAAACTGGAGCATGGAAGGTATGCTCTGACCCTGCGGCCTGGCTCATTAGCAAGTGCTGCTCTCTGGCTCCCCCTGTGGGTAAATGGGGAAATGGAGGGGCTCGCTATCTATTAGCAAGACTAATTTGCATATATGCCCCAGAAGCCCAAAGCTGCACAATCTGGAGTTTCCCCATGTGCCACGGTCACCAATGGTGATAGATTTGCCGGGTAATTGCAGGAACAGGCAAAGGGGGTGGTTAAGAGGGAAAACATGGGGTGGAGAGTTGTCCAGGGGGGCACCCTAATCTGGAAGGTGGGGAGTCCAGATGGGGTAGCCATCTCCAAACTAAACACAGCTACTGTGGCTTTTTTTTGGGCCTTTGTTTAGACACATGTTTAAGGGTGAGGGTTCTCCAGGTTCTTGTAAGAGACAGACCTTCCCTGTTGCACATGGAAGCAGTGATAGTTCTCCAGTAGCAGTCTACTGATGAGAGGTGGATTCAGAGCCCTGTGAGAAATTCACTTGATTTGGTTCCTGTACTTTAAGAAAGATGTGGGAAAGTCCAGAGGAGAGTAACAAGCTGATCAGAGGTTTAGAAACCCTTGACCTATGAGGCAAGGTTAAAATAACTGAGCATGTTTAGTCTGGAGAGAAGAGGACTGGGGGGCGGGGAACTGGATAACAGTCTTCAAACGTGTTAGGGACTGTTCTACAGAGGACAGGGATCAATTGTTCTCCGTGTCCACAGAAGGCAGGACAAGACGTAATGGGCTTCATCAGCACCAAGGGCAATTTTGGTTTGATATCAGGGGAAAGTTTCTCACTCTAAAAGCAGTTAAGCTCTGGAACTGGCTTCCAAGGGAGGTTGTGGGAGCCCCGTCACCGGAGGATTTTAAGAACAGGTTGGACAAACACCTCTCAGGGCTGGTCTAGGGTTACTCATCCCTGCCTCAGGGCAGGGGGCTGGACTTGATGACCTCTCACGGTCCCTTCCAGCCCCACATCTCTGTGAGTTTATCAGCTCTTGGGTTTAAGGACTATTTCACTTGATGGGAAGGAGACGGCAGCTGTGATCCAAAAGGACTCTGGAGCTGGGAAGGGGGCCAACAGTACCCCAATGTCACAAGGTCGTGTCAACTCTGCAAAGATTTTGGGGATGCTTTTGCTGTCCTGCTGGCCCCTCTTCTTAAGATGCTGCATGAAACCTGGGATTCCCCCTGCTGGGGGACTGGTAGGGTCAACACAGGTAATGCAGCGTCTACACTAGCATTACAGTGACGGAAGTAAGTCGACTTTGGCCATATGTTATGGAGGGAAAAGGGGTTGTGTTATTGTGTCACCGTAACAGGGTGGCTACGTTGGCAGGAGACAAATTTAGTGCAAAACTCAGTCGAAACAGGCCGATTAAGGTCAATGTCACTTTGGGGTGTAGCCCAGCATCCACGAGTAAGGCTTTGTCCCATCTCTGGCTGGCTGGGTCCTTCTCTTCAAGGCTCTCTGTGGCCTAGAGCTCCAGGATGAAACCACGGCTGACAGCTCCACTCCCGTGGCCCAGTGGAGCGCTCTACAATCAGAGTGACTCTCATCGGTGTGGGAGACAGACGTTTCTCTGGGGGCTGCTCCCAGATGGTGGAGTGACCTCCCCTAGGATCTAAGGACACTCCCAAACCTCCCCACCACCTTCCACACCAAGGGCCAGCTACAGTTCCCCAACCGGCCTTCTCCAGCCTAAACACAGAGCAGCCTGGCCATGCATATAACAAAACCCTACCATAACAAACCAATCCACTGCATTCACAATTCTTCCCCTGGGGAAAGGGGGAGAGAGCAAGGCACATGGGGCAGATGTGGTGGAGTCATACCGCTTCACGCATGACTGGAAGGGATCCCGATACCACGGGGATGGACCATAGGAACCTGCCTAGAAGAGAACAGAAAGGAAGATACAATGGTTTTAAAGCCACTTACACCCATGGGCTGCGGCAGCGGCTGATTTCTTGGAGTGGGAGGTTTGTCCTTCCCACTTCTGATTTGGATACAGCATCCATGGAAGGCTGTGATCTGTTCTTGGAGATGAGGGAGGACAAGAAAGAGAACGAGAGGCAGATTCAGCCTGTCTGTCATCTCCAGGACGGCTCTGATGGCGTAAGAATCCTTAAAAACCTGAGTTTGCACCCACGGGCACCGAGCGGTGAGAAGAAAAGTGAGAATCCCATTAACAAAAACACCAGGTTCAATTTCTCCCTCTTTTTGCTCTCAGGGCGGGTGGGAGATGAGACATTGCTGGTAGTAAAATTAGGCACAGCCAGGCCCCCGGACCCCTCTCCTTGCTCAAAAGAGGAAGGAAGCTGTGAGCGCCATTGGCACATAAATTGCTGGGCATCTGAGTTCACCCTCCGCTGGGAGTATTGTGGCAGTTCACACCTCCCCGAGCTACACGCATGGGTCACGTTTGTGATGTTTCCTTCCCAGCCATAACAACTAGGAACTTACTTCTGCTTCTTGAAAGAACTGAGACGCTGGGCGACAAGACAGCACCTTCAGAGCGGCATCTACCAGCCCACTCCGGGCCCTGGCCTCCCCACACATTTAACTCCAGCAAATTTCATTTCATTTCTCAATATGCTAATCACTGGCTCTCCCTCTGTCTCCTTCCCCAATTTCCCTCTGGCTGCCCGCCCTGCCTCTCCCTTGTCTCCTCCATCCTCCAGCCATGGAACGATGGTGTGTACCCCGTCTTGGGCTGAGCCATGAAGGGGTTAAAATAGAGCTGGGGTGGGAGGGGATGTTTGTTTATTTTTCCCCCTGCTGAAAATGTCGACAGAAATGGAAACGGATTAGTTTCAAATCAAAATGTTTTGTGGAGAATTCCCCTCTAGGAGGTGCTGGCTCCAATCTGGCCCCAGGGTGGGGACTGGCTGGCTCAGGGGAGCAGGGAATGGGGCATGGATAGAGGGCTGAGTGGGATGGGGCTGGGGAAGGGGTGGATAGAGGAGGGATGGACAGGAGGGGTGGATAGAGGGGTGAGGGGATGGGGCGGGGAGGGGTGGATAGAGGGGTGAGGGGATGGGGGTGGATCGAAGGGGAATGGGCAGGGAGGGGTGGATAGAGGGGTGAGGGGATGGGGCAGGGAGGGGTGGATAGAGGGGGGATGGGCAGGGAGGGGTGGATAGAGGGGGGATGGGAGGGGAAGGGTAGATAGAGAGGTGAGGGGATGGGGCAGGGAGGGGTGGATAGAGGGGGATGGGCAGGGAGGGGTGGATAGAGGGGGGATGGGAGGGGAAGGGTAGATAGAGAGGTGAGGGGATGGGGCAGGGAGGGGTGGATAGAGGGGGATGGGCAGGGAGGGGTGGATAGAGGGGGGATGGGAGGGGAAGGGTAGATAGAGAGGTGAGGGGATGGGGCAGGGAGGGGTGGATAGAGGGGGATGGGCAGGGAGGGGTGGATAGAGGGGGGATGGGAGGGGAAGGGTAGATAGAGGGGTGAGGGGATGGGGCAGGGAGGGGTAGATAGAGGGGTGAGAGGATGGGGTGGATCGAAGGGGGATGGGCAGGGAGGGGTGGATAGAGAGGTGAGGGGATGGGCAGGGAGGGGTAGATAGACGGGGGATAGGAGGGGCGAGGGGTTGGGGGGGGGCTAGGGTGTTCTGTGCAATGCCCAGAGTTAGACCAGGGAACCGGGTTCCCATTTAGCGGCCAGGACATTGCACCTGGTTTACGACTTCTGCAGAGCAGTAACTAGGAGCCCTGTGTGGGGCAGACCTTCCTCCGTGTGTCTCTGCAGCCGCCGGGTCTGGCCACCGTGAGAGCCGGCCACGGGGCTGGATGGCCCTTGGTTCTGACCCAGCCTGCCTGGCTCGCCGCAAGCGGTTACGCGGGGCCGATCGGAGCCGCCTGCTCTCCTCCCTTCTCAGAACGGCCTAGAGAGACTCACCCTGACTCCTGTGCGGATCCTGTGACGCTCTTGATACCAGTCAACTCTGGGGAACCACGGCGCAGGACCCAGCCTGTCTGACTCACGAAGGACACCCCGCCCCCAGGTAGGGTGACCAGACAGCAAGTGTGAAAAATCGGGACGGGGGTGGGGGGTAATAGGAGCCTATATAAGAAAAAGACCCAAAAATCAGGACTGTCCCTATAAAATTAGGATATCTGGTCACCCTGCCCCCAGCCTCTGCTGGAACCAAAACCGATCAGAGAGAAGACATAACATTTACATTATTAAAGTTTACAAAAGTCAGATATAGAAAACTATTCCTGATTACACATCAAGGCTAAAAGTTACACCTGAGGTAGAAAGGAAAACAGAGAGAGAGAAAGAGGGGGGGTCTCACCACTCCATGAGGCTTGAACTGGTCGGGGTTCCCAGGTGACGGTGGTAGCTGAGGGTCCTGAGTGCTGGAGACAGGCAGAACCTCCTGATCAGTCAGGAGAAGTGTGTGTGTGTGTGTGTGTGTGTGTGTGTGTGTGTGTGTGTGTGTGTGTGAACACGCACGTCCGGTTCTGGGGCTGGAGTAACCCAGCCCTAGGGACCCTAGGTCCTGCAGGATACTCCATTGGGAGGGGACTTGCAGCAGGGAGAAGTAGAGCTCCATATGTAAACACAAGTGACACAAGCAGTACATTGATAGGATTACAGAACACCCCCCCCCCCGCCCAGAAGAGTAACCCGAATAAACAAGCAAAGTAACAGGCAAATCTGATAACAAGTTGGTGGAGAATGCAGGCAGCTCGTGACCCTAATCACGTGGTAATTGTTGAGTAGTTGCTGTGGAGTAGGGAAACTGAGGCACAGCCCTGAGCAAGCTTCATTTTCCTTTTCAGACCAAGCTCCTTTAACAAGGTCTCTCTCCCTCTCTCACAGACTATTTGGTAACCTTCTGTTAAGAATCGTGCTTGGAATACCTGTAGAACTGTGGAATAAGGAGTTAAGAGTAGTGCCTTCAAAATAAAGGTTTTAGAGCAATACTGTGACCAGTGAAAGAGCTGTTGATGGGGATCCTTAGTGAGATAAGGAACTAGAGATGGCTGAAAAAGACCTTTTTGCTGCTTGCTGGAGACAGGAGAAAACCATCAGGTTAGAGAGATGGGTAACGAAGAAGGGGAAATGCCCCTGGGAAAGGGGGTGTTTTACGGGTGAGATCCCCTGACTGAAGCTAGTCTGAGCTTGGAACAGGATTGCACAACCTTTCCGCCAGGTGGTGGTGCAAAGGATGCAGCTGCTGCATGGGCATTATTTGATGCAGGTCTGGACGTGGTTGAAATGGTAAAGAGAGGGCTGGAACTAGAGCTGGAGAAAAAGCAGTTACACCAACGTTTGAACAAGTGTGAGACAGACGGGTGTGAGTTGATAGCAGAAAAGCTCAGAATGGCGACTGTACTCAGAGATATACAAGAGAGAGACAAGGCCAGCAGGAATGCAGAACAGTAGAGGAAAGGGTTAACACACACACAAGTTCTGTTAGAAGAAGCAAGAGCAGCAACTCGCTTCTTGGCAGAAGAGAACAGGGCAGCGAAGGCAGCAGCCGACCATCAGGAGCGTGAGGCAAAGATTAGTCACTTGTGTGCCCAACTTAGTGCCCATAAGGGGGTGGTAGCAGCTGTAAGGTTCAGAGAGGATTGCGATTTGGAGCCCCCTGGGAAAACAAAGATACCCCCTGATGCTGTCCCCAAAACCCATTTAACCCCAATTGGCCACACAGGCATAATGTTGCCCCTGTTTCCACAAGGGAGGTTAAGCGCATAGTTGCGGGAGCCGATCTTCCCACAACAGAGCTGGTCACGGACGTAGTAAGGTGGTCTCCTAGTCAAGCCAAGGCTATTGCTGAGAGACTGGGGCCACTGAACCATGACACAGCCGTGGCATGGCTGGTCCGTCTTTGGCAAATGTACCCCTCTGCTGATGGCATGGACTTAACCCAATTGGCTCATGTCAAGGCTCCTTCCCCACTCTGAACTTTAGGGTTCAGATATAGGGACCTGCAGGAAAACCTCTAAGCTCCTCTACCAGCTTAGATCTGCTTTTGCTGCCACCACTCCCAATGTGCGAACTCCCTTCCCTGGGTAGCCTTGAGAGACTCTTCACCAATTCCCTGGTGAACACCGATCCAAAACTTAATCATTCCTTCCCCTTCCCTTTCCCCCCACCAGTTCCTCGTGAGTCCAGATCAATCCCCTTGGATCTTAGAACAAGGAAAAAATCAATCAGGATCTTAAAAAGAAGGCTTTTAATTAAAGAAAGAAAGGTAAAAATCATCTCTGTAAAATCAGGATGGAAAATAACTTTACAGGGTAATCAGATTCAGAGAGCCCAGAGGAACCCCCTCTAGCCTTAGTTCAAAGTTACAACAAAACAAAGATAAACACTCTAGTAAAAGGTACATTTACAAGTTGAGAAAACAAAGTAAAACTAACACGCCTTGCCTGGCTGTACTTACAAGTTTGAAATATGAGAGACTTGTTCAGAAAGATTTGGAGAGCCTGGATTGATGTCTGGTCCCTCTTAGTCCCAAGAGCGAACAACCCCCCAAACAGAGAGCACAAACAAAAGCCTTCCCCCCCCCAAGATTTGAAAGTATCTTGTCCCCTTGTTGGTCGTTTGGGTCAGATGCCAGCCAGGTTACCTGAGCTTTTAACCCTTTACAGGGAAAAGGATTCTGGAGTCTCTGGCCAGGAGGGATTTTATAGTACTGTACACAGGAGGGCTGTTACCCTTCCCTTTATAGTTATGACAGCTCAGTTATGTGCCTCTCCTTGTGATGCAGATGCTCTAGACATAGGCATAGGTTCTTGGGAGAGGACTGCCACTGGACTCCGGGAATGGATGATAAGTGCTCTTAAACTGTTACTGCCTGCGTCTTCCCTTAAGAAACTGTATATAATGGAAGAGCAGAAACCAGGTGAGGCCGCAGAAGTTTACCTAATTGGAAAGAAAATGCTGGCAGCCCTCTCTGATTCATTACCCCAGATAGAGGAGAATGGGATGATCACTTTCCAGTATCAGGGACACGAATTAGTACAGAGCACTTATGCAGGACTAAATTCTCAGACAAAATTGACCACAGGGACTGTGGATTTAGAACACCTAACCTGGAGTGAACTAGTGGCAAAAATCAAACAGGCAGGAGATTTGCTGCGAGAAACCGGTGTCTTGAAACGACAAGTCAGCAAAAAGACTACCTCAGAGCCCATGCAGGCTATCACATTTACAAATAATGGTCCTCACTCTGCCAGGCACCCTCCCAATCCTAATTCCCCTGGGCAGCGACGACCCAAGGAGACCCTTAGGAACATGATTTGGAAGGAGCTGGTGAATTTAGGGGAGGATATGGGAAAATATGATCGCCAACCCCTCAGCATCCTGATTAATGCTTTGTCTCAGGTCATGCGGAAAACGGAGTACATGCAGGGAGCTCCCCCACAACCCACTGCCCCGGTACGGACTGCATCCCCCACGCCCACTCCCTGTCAAAGCCAGATCCCTGCCCCCTCTTCTGAGTGGAGGCTCTGGGAGTCTGACGATCAGTAGGGGTGCCCGGTTCCCCACGGGCCTCCCCAGCTGATTGCAAGACGTCAGTGCGATGTATGTGGGAGACCCACTGTGAGGGCTACAGTGGGGAAAAGACCGTTACCGGTTTGGTAACTGGTGTGCTTCGAGATGTGTTGCTCCTGTCTATTCCACAATAGGTGTGCATGCTCACCACGTGCACCGGTGCCGGACGTTTTTCCCTTAGCAGTATCCATACTGGGGGAGCACCGCGGCGACCCCTGGAGTGGTGCCTGTATATTGTGGTATAAGGGGGGCTGCGTGCTCCCCCCACCCTTGGTTCCTTCTTGCCAGACAACTCCGACAGAGGGGAAGGAGGGCGGGACGTGGAATACACCTGAGCAACACATCTCGAAGAACGCCAGTGACGGAACAGGTCACTGTCCTTTCTTCTTCGAGTGATTGCTCATGTGTATTCCACAGTAGGTGATTAGACGCTATATCTGTTGGAGGTGGATAGGGATTACGAGTTCCCAGGACGCAGTACCGCCCTGCCAAACCCGGCGTCATCCCTCGCTTGGGAGACGATCGCATAAAGCGAAGTAAACGTGTGAGCTGAGACCCAAGTGGCTGCCCTACCGATGTCCTGGATGGGGACATGAGCTACGTAGGCAGCCGATGAGGCCTGAGCCCTCGTTGAGTGCGCCCCGAGGATCGGTGGCGGGGGAACCCCTGCCAGATCATAGCACGTGCGTATGCACAAGGTGATCCAGAGGGAAAGACGCTGGGTGGAGATAGGTTGCTCCTTCACACGCTCGGCCGAGGCAACAAAAAGTTGCAAGGATTTCCGGAGTGGCTTGGTCCGATCCAGATAAAAAGCCAGCGCCCCACGTAGATCGAGCGTGTGAAGGCGGCGTTCCTCGTTGGAGGAGTGGGGCTTAGGACAGAGCACGGGGAGAAAGATGTTTTGTTCCATATGGACGGCGGAGACCACCTTCGGGAGAAATGCTGGATGTGGGTGAAGCTAGACTGAATAGGGGGGTTCCGAGGTCAGGGCCCTGAGTTCAGAGACACGGCGGGCCGAAGTGATAGCTACAAGGAAGGCTACCTTCCACGAGAGGTGAGACCAGGAACACGTGGCCAAGAGTTCAAAGGGAGGCCCCATGAGGCAGGACAACACCAGGTTTAGGTCCCTTTGTGGCACAGGGGGGTCTAGCATACGGGAATGAACGGTCAAGGCCTCTCAGGAAACGGGAGGTCATAGAATGGGAGAAGACTGAGTGCCCTTGCACCAGTGGGTGGAAGGCCGATATGCCCGCCAGGTGTACCCTGACAGAGGCGGGTGCCAACCCTTGGGTCCTAAGGGACAGGAGGTACTCAAGGATGAGCCGGAGCGGTGCGGACGACAGGGAGGCTCCCCGCTTCCCTGCCCACCTGGAGAATCTGGGCCACTTTGCCAGGTATGTCCAGCATGTGGATGGCTTCCTACTTTCCAGGAGGACCCGCCTGACCTTCTCCGAACACCTCCCCTCCTCCTCGTCTAGCCACTGAGCAACCATGCTGTCAGGTGGAGCGTGGCCAGATTGGGATGGAGGAGGTGGCATCCATCCTGGGAGAGGAGGTCCGGACGAAGCGGCAGCCTCCTCAGAGGGGCTGCCAAGAGGTGCAGGAGGATCCCGTACCAGTGTTGGCAGGCCCATGCTGGGGCTATAAGGATGACACACGCTTTGTCTGTTTTTACTTTTTGCAGGACTTTGCCAATAAGGGGAAATGGTGGGAAAGCGTAGAGAAACTGGCCCAACCACTGCAGGAGGAAGGCATCCGAGATCACGCCCCTCTCCACTCCCCCCCCGCCCCCCCGGAGTAGAACTGGGGGCAATGCTGGTTCTGGCGGGTTGCAAAGAGGTCGACCTGGGGAACACCCCACTCTCAGAAGAGCCGGTGAGTGACCTCCGAGGGGAGTGACCACTCGTATTGGGGGGAGAAAACCCTGCTGAGGTGATTGGCTTGCGTGTCACGGATGCCTGGTAAGTGGAACGCCCTTGGGGAGATATCGTGGGCTATACAGAACTCCCATAGGCTCAGGACTTCCCGGCAGAGGGAGGAGGAATGAGTCCCGCCTCGCCTGTTGATGTAGTACATCGCAGCGGTGTTTTCCGTCAGGACTCTGACCACTTTGCCGGCGAGGTGCGTGTTGAAGGCAACACATGCCAACCGTATCACCCTGAGCAATTTGACAATTATGTGGAGGAACAAGTCCAAGGTTGACCACGACCCCTGGGTTTGCATGTTCCCTGTGTGAGCTCCCCAGCCCAAGTCTGATGCATCGGACAGCAGGTCTAAAGACGGGGTCACCTCCCTTGCAGCATATTGCTTGGGTAAGACCACCATTGTAGGGAGGCAAGTATCAGGGACGGTACCATGAGAACCTTGTCTAGCCCGTCCCGGGCCTGGGAGAACTGGGAGGCTAGCCATAGCTGGAGGGACCTCATTCGGAGCCTGGTGTGGTGGACCACATACGTGCATGCCACCATGTGCCCCAGGATCCGAAGGCACGCTCTCGCCGTTGTCACCGGAAAAGCCGTGACCGAGGCGATGAGCTCTTTTAGGGCCTCGAACCTGTTCAGCAGGAGAGAGGCTGTGGCCCTTGAGGAATCCAGCAGCGCCCCAATGAACTCTATGCGCTGCACTGGAACTAACGTTGATTTGGTCACGTTCACCACTAGGCCGAGATCGACACATGTGGACAGGAGCAGCTCCACATGGGCCCTTACCTGGGACCGAGAGTTGCCCTCGAGAAGCCAATCGTCCAGGTATGGAAAGACCTGTACCCCCTTCCATCTGAGGTAGGCCGCTACCACAGCAATGCACTTCATGAAAACCCTGGGCGCTGTGGATAGGCCAAACGGGAGGACCAGGAACTGGTAGTGGTCTAGCCCCACTAGGAAGCGGAGGAAGCACCTGTGCCCCTCAAAAATATGGATGTGAAAATACACATCCTGAAGATCCAGGGCCGCATACCAGTCCCCCGGGTCCAGGGAGGGGATAATAGAGGCCAGGGACACCATGCGGAACTTGGAGAGGACCAGAAAACGGTTGAGATACTGCCAGTCCAGGCTGGGCCTGAGACCCCCTTTTGCCTATGGGATCAGGAAATATCGGGAGTAGAAATCCTTGCCCTGGAATTCGACTGGAACTCTTTCCACCGTCCCCAGGCGCAGTAGTTGCTCCACCTCCTGCCCTAGGAGGTGGGCATGCTTCGGGTCCCCTGGGCCCATCAGGGAGGGGGGTGGTTGGGCAGGGCTGAGCTGTACTGCAACGTGTAGTCCCTGGAAACGGTGTTGAGGATCTATTGGTCGAAAGTTATATGGGACCACGCCCTGCGGAAGGCAGACAATCGGTTGCAGAGCACAAAATGTATTAATAGGGGAGTCTCCCTGGCAACTGCCCTGGGTGCCCCCCTGCAAATAGTCAAAATTGCCTCTTTCCCTGCCTCTTGCCCTTAGAGGGCCCTGGCTGCGGGGCAGAGCGGGACTGTTGCTGAGACCGGCGCTTCTGGTCTCGGCCTCTTGTACGGGGGCTCGTATCTGCTTCTTTCAGGTTGAGACGACAGTTACAGTTTGGCCTTGTCCTTAGCCGGAGGGACATAGAGGCCCAAGGTTTGCAGAGTGGTACGGGAATCTTTCATCCCATGCAGCCTGACGTCTATCTGATCTGTGAACAGAGCTTTTCCATCAAACGGCAGGTCCTGCATGAGGGACAGGGCCTCCGCCGATAGCCCGGACAGGAGGAGCCACAATGCCCTGCGCATAGATACCGCGGATGCCATGGAACGGGCTGCCGTGTCGGCCGCGTCCGATGCTGCCTGAAGGGCCACTTTGGCCGCCGTCGCCCCCTCGTCCACCAGAGCCTTAAAGTCCTTTCTGTTCCGCTCCGGGAGGAGAGGTTCAAACTTTGGCAGGGACTCCCATAGGTTAAAGTCATACCGGCTCAGCAAGGCCTGATGATTGGCCACCCTGAGTTGGAAACTTGCAGAGGAATAAAATTTCCTACTGAAGGAGTCCAGTCTTCTGGCGTCTTTGTTCTTGGGGGTGGGCGCGGGCTGGCCCTGTCGCTCTTGGTGGTTCACTGATTCCACCACTAGTGAGTTAGGTGCCGGGTGAGAATAGAGGTACTCGTGGTCCTTGGCCGGCACAAAGTACTTCCTCTCAGCCTTCTTGGAAATCCGGGCCAAGGAGGCGGGAGTTTGCTACAAGGTGTTGGAGATGTTGGCCACCACCTGGTGAGGGATAGTGCCATGAGGAAGACAGTACATTAAAGAGGGAGTCGGACAGGCCCTCCATCTCCTCCACCTGGAGCTGGAGGTTGGACGCCACCCAATTTAGCAGGTCTTGATGCGCCTTAAAATCTTCCTGCGGGACAGAGGGCGGGGGTGCCCTTATGATGTCATCTGGCGCAAGAGAGAGAGCCGGCACGAAGCCGTGGGCCTCAGTCGGTACTGGGGATTGACCCCCAGGTCGGAGTCCGGGCGTGGAGCCGCCAACTCATGGCCTGCCGATTTGCCCCTCAGCTGAGATGGAGAGGCCGATGGAACCTGGGACGCCCCGGCCACCGAGCAGGTTCCCATCTGGGCAGGCATCGCTGGCCACAGTGCCCATTGGCACCACTGTCCCTGCCATGGGGCCCCTTGCCACTGCGCAAGCTGAGGGCCTGGTGGCGCAAGTTGGTCCGGCTGAGCCGCGCAGCCCAGAGATGGGCGCCTGGGTGCCGAGGCTGAGGTCACCATCAAGTGCGTGGTCCCATAGGAGCGGTAGGAATGGCGGTGCCTGCGATCCCATCTTCCGCAGAATCGGGACCTCGACGTCGAGGACCGGTACCCATCAGAAGTGCTGCTCCGGTACTCGCCTTGGCGCCGGGAGCTCTGGTGTTCCGGTGCCGGAGAATCACGAGGGGAGTCCGGTGTGTGACGTCTGGCAGAGCGGGAACCCAAGCGGGAGTGTCGATGTTGATTGTGCCGAGACTGGCTATGGTAAAACTGTGTCTTGAGGAGGAGCGTCTCTGGCACCTGTCTCGGTGCCTGCGCTCATTACCGCGTGGCGTGGAGGGACCCGAGACTCCTGCCCGGGCAGTGACCTGGTTAGTGTCGAGGGCGGGTGCGAGCTGCAAGTTGACCGGCCGCTGCGCGTCAAATGAGGCAGGGAGCGGTCCTCAGAGTGGGAGCTGTGCTGCACTGGGGAGGTCTGACGACTACCCTTGACGCGGGACCGAGGGCCCGTCACCGGCGGCACCCTGGGTACCAGTAGGCTCAGAATGTCTCATGCGGCCTGTAGAGCCTCCGGTGTCGATGGCATCCTGACCGCAGGAGACATGTGCGCGGATGGCGCCGGGCTGCTCCGCTCAGCACGAGTCGGAGGTTTTGGGCCCGGGGGGACTGAGGGCTGCCCGACGCGGGACCAGCCTCTCCCCTTTCCTTCTCTCGGCACAGCTGCGAGGTGGAGCCCTTCCCCTGCTTCTTGGAGGGGGAGCGGTGCCGGCTGATGGCGGGGGACTCGCTGCGCACCGATGATGCCGGAGTTGGGGCCAGCGCCGATTCCATGAGGAGAGCTCGAAGCCTGATGTCCCTCTCCATCTTAGTCTGCGGTTTGAATGACCTGCAGATCTTGCAGCATTCACTCACGTGAGTTTCGCCCAAGCAGTGGAGACATTCAGCATGTGGATCACTCCTTGGAGTCGCACGACTTGAAACCAGGCGCCACTCCAGGCGTTGCAGCGGTGCTCCCCCACTACGGGTACTGCTAAGGGAAAAACTTCCGGCACCAGGGCACGTGGCGAGCACGCACACCTACTGTGGAATAGACATGAGCCATCACTCGAAGAAGAACCCAGGGATGTTAGCCCAATTGCTAGCAGACCCTGGAGCCATGGGCGGCGAGTTATATTCTCTCCTGGTTCCCGGGCTCCAGGAATATTCAGGGCTTGGGGCCCTGCTCCACCAATATTTGGAGCTGGGTCTCTCCCCTGGCCCTGCCTGGAGCAGGCCCCGGCCCCTGCCTGCCACAATCAGCTAGGACTGCACTGCACAACATTTTTACCAGTGCTCAGTACCTAGCTGAACACGGAATAGCACTATGTGGACATAATGAGAGTGATTCAGATTTGATGCAGCTCTTGTTGCTACACAGTACAGATTCTGAGGAGCTGAGAAAGTGGCTTAGTCGCACAAAATACAAGTGGCCGTCACATGAGGGTATTAACGAAATAATCAAAACGATGGCAATGATGGTGTTAAGAAAAATTGTGCAAAAGATAAAGGCTTCTGAGTTTTATGCCATTGTAAGGGATGAGACTATCGATTTGTCAAGAAAAGAACAAGTACGTTTTTCTTTAAGGTTCTTTCCTAGTGAAGACTGGGAGATCTATGAGGAGTCTATTGGGTTTGACCAAACTGATGCAGTGTATACTGCTTCTCTGTTCAAAATTGTGGGAGATCCACTTCTCGGGTGTGATTTGCCCTTTTCTGATTGCCGGGGGCAGTGTTACGACGGAGCCAGTAATGTGTTTGGCAAATGTACTGGGGTCCAAGCCAGAGTGAAGGATCAAAAGCGAAGGGAGACCCACCACTAAACAGGTTCAGCTCAGCAGGTATGAGGGAGAAACTGTCTCCAATGGTTTGTCTCTTGGGAGTGGTGAAGCCATCTCACTCTCCCAGTGTTTGTCTGTGAACAGCCATGTGGTCTGTGACAAGGGGGAGGGAAGTTCAAACTGTTTGTCTAGTCAGAAAAGCGGTTTAGCTGCCGGGGGAGAAAATGTCTCCGGTGTTCTGGCTGTGGAACAGGCAGAAAGTACCTCTGAGTTTATGCTGACTGAGGATTTGTTAGTTGTGCCAGATGTGATTCTGGACTCAACTGAGACCCAAGAAGATGTTTCTGTAGAGCAACCCCTAGCTAAAAGGGGAAAGGACAAAATTTCCGGGGAAATGGATTGTTGCCTAAAAGTGCTCCTGAAGGAATAAAACCTCATGGTAGCTTTTGCAAGCAATTTGCTGCAACTGAAGGGTGTGGAAGTGGGTTGATTGAGTTAGCTCAGAATGGATCCTTGCCTGTAGCAAGCAACAGTGTAGGTGCTGAGGAATTTGGTTCAGTTTCTAGCTGCCAAAGTTTCTCAACTGTGTATGAATCCACTGACTTTGTTTTAGAAGGATCCAGGGTGGAAGCCATCCCTGCTAAAAACAACACTGCCTCTGTCATCGCTAAACAGCTCTTTACGCGCACCTGGGATGGCTGCAGCTCTGTTGTGAATTGGGCCAGCCCCAGTGTGTGTCAGGTAGAAATCCTGAATGGGAAAAATGGGAAACCCTGGTGGAAATGGTTTCATCCCTCACAGCTCAAAGAATGGAAGGATAAACCACCTGACCCTCAAAGGAATAGTACAACTGTCTTCTCCATCCTGCCGGCCACCCTTCTTGGCCAACAAGAAGGAACGGCTTTGGGCCGTTGGAAAATACGCATCAAGTGGGCTGGTCAGTGCCTACCCCGATGTTGAGACAGGAAAAGGCCAGAAAACTCCTTGACTTATTATGGCCACCCTCACGTAGGTCACTGCTTAGCTAGGTTGGAGCTCCCTCTGCCCTTCCCCAGCACTGCGCCACCTCAGGTACCCTGCTCAGCTCCCAGGCAGCCAGCTCCTTCCCTCTCAAAAGCTAGAGAGAGTGTGTTGGCTTCTGGCCCACAGCTCTCTTATAAGGGCCACTGGACTCTCATTAAGCCAGCCACAGCTGTGGTCAGCTACCCACTCCACTTCCCCAGCCGTTCTTAATCCCTCTTCCCCTTCTGCAGCCCCCTCCAGGGCTGCTTTCACCCTTCCAGGGCCGGAGCAGGGTGATTGCCCCGCTGAACACTGACAAAAACCATTGTGAATACAGAGTTAAGGTTGCCTGGGGGCAGCTCGTGCCCTTCTGGAACGTCGAGCTCAGCAACACTCGAACATTGGAACCTCAGGGGATACAGAGTTATTATGGTATAAATACCATACATTTATGGTAAATGCCCAACACAACCTTAACTCTGCCCTCTTTGAGCGACGCCCCAATACGTCCCTAATGCCCACACTCACACCCTGCCTTTGACCTGTACAGAGCAGGGGCCGCCCTACACTCCGACACGGAGCCAGTCCACAGGAAGGACACCGCAGCCGCTAATTGTACAATCCCTTTTACAGCCCCTTCCCCTGTACGCCCGACGATGTCTCTCACACTCTGCTCTCGCTCCCCCTTCATTAAACCCACAGACCTCGCTCATCACTCCCCTCGCTGCTGACAATCCCCGTGGCAAGACGCCCCCTGTACCCTGCTAGTGCCAGAGCCTGCACAACGCCACTGTGAAAAGAGGGGTACTAGATCTCCCAAGGTCGGCATGCACCTCTTTCCTTTGATCACACATGGGGGGCAGGGAGAGGGGCTCAGATACCCTCAGAGAGGCAGGCTCCCCAAGATCTCATATCACAATCACAGCTCTGCCAAGTAGCTCCATCTGCTCCCTCCACCATTCAGTACAGCGCCACCTATCGCAGTGAACACAGCTGCCGGCCACGTGGATAATTCCCAGTGGCTATTGCAAGCTCCAGGGGGGAAGGGGGGGCAGAGTTAAGGTTGTGCTGGCCATTTACCTTATCTCCATATTTTCTGGCTTGCACAAGTCTGAGTTTTGATGAACTCGGTGTTCTGGAAGGGCATGAGCTATCCCTGGACAATCTTAACAAAGGTGTTTGTCAGTGAATCTATATATGTCTCTGTCTCCATCCCTCCCTCCCGCCATCCTAAAATTCTGCTCTATTTATCTAGAGGGGCTTGTCCCTTAATAACCCTGCCACAAAACCCCAGGATGCACCCTCTGTGGGGTGGGAAAGATGAATTTAGTTCCTGGCTCTGCCTGGGAGAAGTTTTCCCAATTTCACAGCCATTTCCAGGAAATCCCAAGCCCAGATGCTGATCTCCAGCCGAACACCAGCTCCAGTGTGCCTTCAAAAATTCCCAGGTGTGATTTCTTTACCTCTCCTCCCCATCCCTCTCTACTCCCCGCCCATAGTTCCTGCTGCAAACTGCTCCAAAGCGCAGCCGAGGGGCCAGCAGGCCGGGGGATTTGCTGGCTGGGGGCTTGAGCCATGGCTCTGTCATTTGGTATCTGACCTCAGCTTCAATTCCTGGTTCTGGCTCTGGCTCAACCCCTGGCTCTGGTAACTGGCAGTTGACTCTGGTGCTGACTCTTGGCTTCGCTCCCCACCCTGGATGCCGGCTCTGACTACTAGGCCAGACTGCCTACATCCCAACCCTCTGTCCAAGCCGAGAGTCACACCCAGCACCCAAACTCTGTCTCAGAGCCTTAAGCATGTGGGGGGGGCGGGACTTGGACCCATTCTGGGCACCACCAATGTATGTAGCTGGGCCGGCATGTTTGTGTGTAGTTGGGAACCGTGGGGCTAGAGCCACAAAGGGACTGAGGCGCGTGAGTCCAACATGTAGGTGCCGCTGCAATCCTCAAACCCTGCTCAGTTGCTGCGTGACCCTGCAGGTGGGTAAATTCCCCAGACCCTGTTTCCACCAGGGCACACGCCCAGCCGCTAAGTTCTGGCCCCACCCAGCAGCTCAGAGCCCTCGTTCACACTTAAACCCTGGTGTGCCCACCCCTGTCCCACCCGCAGGGCCCAATCCGTTAGGCATGCTCAGAGCTCACCCAAACCCGTATAAAAGCCAGCCAGGGGCCAGTAGACTGGGAGTTTCTGAGCCTGGCGCTGCTGCCTCCTGGTGGAGGTGATGGGCCTTGTTCTGCATGTGTATGTGTTTATAAGAGAGATTTTTTCCTTTTTATGGGCTAGTTCACATGGTGATAAACTCAGAGAGCGCAATCTATTTAGCTTAACAAAGAGACGGTTAAGGGGTCACTTGATTATTCTCTGTACGTATTTACACGGGGAACAAATATTTAATAATGGTCTTTTTGGTCTAGCAGAGAAAGGTCTGGAAGTCAAAGCAAGGCGAATTCCGACAGGAAATACGGCACATTTCTAACAGTGAGAGTCATTAACCTTTGGAACAAGTTATCCAGGGTTGCGGTGGATTCTCCATCACTGACAATTTTTACATCAGAACTGGAGGTTTTGATAAAAGATCTGCTCTGGGCACAGGTGCCGGCTTCCTCATTTCCCAGGGGGAACTCAACCCCCCGCTCTGGCCCAGGCCTCGTCCCGTCCCACCCCACCTCTTCCCATCCCTGCCCCGCCTCTTCCTCCCCCATTGTGCCCCCTCCCCCGAGCATGCCCCGCCCTTGCTCTGCCCCACCCTCTCCAGCACCTCCTGCACTCCGCTCAACAGCTGATCGTGGCAGATGGGAGGCGCTGGGAGGGAGGGGGAGGAATTGATTGGCAGAGCTGCCGGCGGGTGCTGAGCACCCACTATTTTTTTTTCCGTGGATGCTCCAGTCCCGGAGCACACACGGAGTCGGTGCCTCTGGCTCTAGGAATTATTTTGGGACAGTTCTGTGGCCTGTGCTACACAGGAAGTCAGACTAGGCCATCACAATGGTCCCTTCTGGCCTTGAAATCTCTGAGCGGAGCTAACACCGCTGGGAGGCACCGGCACAAGGGATAGGCTCCACTCCTGGCTGTTGGGCTTCTGGAAGAGGAGTCC
Source organism: Chrysemys picta bellii (assembly GCF_011386835.1). Taxonomy (NCBI): domain Eukaryota; kingdom Metazoa; phylum Chordata; order Testudines; family Emydidae; genus Chrysemys; species Chrysemys picta. The sequence goes on from NC_088794.1 coordinate 2,572,386, forward strand.
CTGTGGGGCAAGGGGATCAAGCCCAGAGAGGGGCAGATGATGCTTCAGTAGCATTGGATTTTGGTTCCAGTTTTGCCTTCTATGGAGAGCCCAGGGAGAAGCTCTGGGACTGGCTGCTCTGAAAAGACAGTTGTGTGTTGAGGACTGTGTTGGAATTGCAAGCCATCACCTTAAGGGAGTGGGATTTCCTGGCCCTGCCTGTAGGATAGGGGGCCTTGTAGGGAGGCATGAGATGAGAGTCAATGTGCAAAGAGCCAGCTAGAGGAAGGTGGGGTGAGTTGTACCTCTCTGCCTTAGGGAGCAGCCTGGTTTGTCTCTCTCTGGTTTTGAGTTCTTGTGTGTTCTCATTCTGAATTCTAAAGTGGTGTTCTGGTGCCACATTCCAGCAAGAGGAGACTGTTTTTATCCCACTTCTCTGCATGTGTGCACATAACAAAGACCAGTGACGTTCTGTTCAGTTCTGTTGGAGTTGGACAGACTTTGCTGCTGCCCCAGAGGGAGCCAGGCATAGGGACTTTGAAGAGACCAGCTGGGAGAAGACAGCTTGGGCCCAACCACTTACAGCTGGGCTTGGATATTCGGTGTTATGTTTATGGCACACACACAGAGTGAAGTTTTTAGATAAACCCATAATGCCCTCGCTTGACTGTTGCAATGTAACATGACGTTATTGCTTCGAATCCGGAACCCACAGGAAGCAAAAAACAGAGAGAGACAAAAGCAGGCTGCTCCCTCTGGCAGTGACCCCCACTTCACCCCACCTTACTCCAGGCTGGCTCTCTGCAGACCCTGCTGCTAGACCCAGAGCCCACACATCCCTCCAGAGCCCCAGCCTGGAGGCAGGACCCGAACTCTCCCCCTCTTGAAGCGATAGTTTGCAATTCCAACACAGTCCTCAATACACCACACCCGGAAGAGGTTACATTTGTTTAGTGGTCAGAGAGACAACCCCCATCACCGTCACTGACCAGTGTGGGGAAAGCCAAGGGGACCCACCTTGGAAAAGGAAACTGAGGCAGGGTGCCCCTGCAGTACTATGTTTGACCAGAAGATGGCACACTGGGGTGGCCAGGCCCTATGACAGGCTCTCTATGGGCTGAGAAGGGGGGGATAGCACCTGAGTCCCCTGAACTATTTGCATCTCTGACTCCCCCCTCCCCACTAGGGAGGTTTCCCCAATTTCACTCCGGTTACTGTAAATCACATGATCAAACTTTCACTGTCTGTCAAACGTTGGTGCATGTTCTCATCCTCGCTAACAGCTGTTTCCCTGGCAAGGGAGAGTTAGATGCCAGTCTGGGTGTTTGAGTGGGGGGGAAGGAGTGCTCAGAAGAGGGGTGGGATCGGGTTAGTGCCCTATGGAGATGGAGAGATGCAACCGTTCCCACCAGCTCTGGCAATCCCCCAAGGCCCAGTTCTAGAGCACGTGGGAATTTTTCCATCAAAATATTTTTCTTGGTCCACGTTTTCCATTTTCTGCAGAAGCCAAACGCCGGCAAATGGGCCGGTTTCCAACCACACTGTTTCTTTGTTTCGCTTTGTCATCAAAAAACTGCAGCGTTTTGGTGGGAAATTTCAAAAAGAGAAAAACAATTTTTCAACATTTCCACAGGAAAAATAATTGTTTTCCAGCTGGTTCTGCTACCCCACCTCCCCCCACCCCGTTTCCTTATTCTACCTCCTGTTCTCCCTCCACAGCGTACCCACGTCAGAGCCAGATCCCCGGACTCGGGGCTATATTTAGGGTGACCGTCGCCTTCTGCAACGCAGTGAGAATTCCCCTCCTCTCTCACAGCCCTGTGTCCCCGGGGGAGAGGACAGAGCTGGGGAGCTGCAAGGTAACAGACTCTCTTCTGCGTGAGAGGGGCGCGCCAGCACTGCTAGAGGTAAGGACAAGACCAGCTTTCTGTTTAAAGCTGGCCTGGTCCAAGTGCTCTCCAATCCGCATGGTTCTCGGATTGCTTTGGCATTGGGTGTGCCTCTTGGGGGTGCAGAGAGCCAGAGGTGGGGCCATTTGACCACAGGGTTCCTGAGATACAGCACCCCCCAAAATAAACATCTAACTCACTTGCTGGTGACCCCCAGCGTGTGCACGGCCTCCACTCGCCCTTTTGGGGAGCAAAATTCAGAATGGTTTTAACAAGAGTTTGCCAGAAGCTGCAGGGAATGCCTGGTGGAGGGGAAGGGTCGTGGGGGGCAGGGGAATAGGAGTTTTCCTTTCACTCACTAGGTTCAACCGAAGGACAGAACTTTTCAGTTTCCTAGGTACAGGGGACTACGTATATAGAAAAACGAGATGGACGGGATTTTGGTTAGTGTGTACACGGATTGTGAGAGTTTAACACCATCACATGTTAATATTTAGCTGTTGCCAGTCTGGACTCAGCATGGAGATGTTGGAAATCTGGGAGAAGGAGGCCGGGATTATGGGAAGATGTCTTGAGTAGAAGGCCTCAGTTTACAACTGTGTATATGTGACACGCGGTACCTCAAAATAGCACTCTGTGACCCCCATATTCATCATTCATGTGCGGTTGTGATATTTCATACAAAGCACGCCAGGTACGGTATCTAATGAAAGGTCATGAGCTGCTGAAACCCGTTGTTCTGTCCAGATATGAATATCCTTAGTGTATATGAAGTTATGAGATTGAATTTGCTGTATGGTTGTTTCTGAAATACATTGTAAATTTGGGTCTCTACAGCTAACCACTCCCAGGAGGGTGTTAACCGACCGTTAATCAGCAGGGGAGGTGTCATCAAGGGATTTACAATTCAATGACAGCTGCCCAAGCACCACACAATGGGGACGGCTCAACTCTCTGACTCAGTTGCACAAGACCACCAGGGGGATTGCTCAACCCTGTGACTCAGCAAAGCCCATCATGTCCGGGCAAGTGTCTTCTAGGCATGTGGACTGAGCGTATAAAATAGGGGACAGTGGCAGCCGGCCTTGGCCTGTCTCCTCCCCCACGTACGCTGGCAGCAACAAGAACAGTGAGAAGATGAAAACTTAAACTGAGGAGACTGGTCCCAGGCTTGAGAGGGAGGCCTGTGTGTTAAGAACGGTAACATCCAGTGGGGTGAGATAATCGCTTGATCGAAATACTGCCCAGTGTACTAAGGTTTAAGATTTAGACTGTGCGCTTACCTTTTATTTTCTCTGGTAACTATCGCTGACCTTTTGTGCCTACAGCTTCTAATCACTTAACGTCTTTCTGGAGTTAATTATCTGTTTGATATTTTACCTAAAACAGTGTATTTTCCCGGTGGTGCTTGGGAAATCTCAGCTCAGGTTACAAAGGCTAGTTCGTGTCCTCTCCACGTGGAGGGAGGGGTGGACTGGGTTAAAAACTTACACTGGTCGGGCTTCTGACCAGGGAAGACAGTCCAGCTCTGGGTGCAAGGCTGGGAGCTGGGGGAATTGGCTGGTGCCTTTCTCTGTGTGATTTGTGAGTGGCTCAGGGAGCATTTATGCAATCCAGCTGAGTGTGGGGCTCCACATGCTGTGAGAGGACAGTGCCCGGAGGGGGTTGCTCCTTGTCACTAGCAAAGCCTTGTGAGAGACGGCCCAGGCTGGAGAGTGAAGAGGGCAAAGTGGTACCCCACTTCCAGGTTGTGCCTGGGGGACCCTGTCACAGTATACATGTCTGCAGCAGCGCAAGGGTTAAACTGAGGAAAGGTCTCAGCAGGCTCCAGATTCCCAGGGATGTGGATGGAGAAACTGAGTCACGACTCAGGATTCTGAGGAATTATGGCAAATGTTTTTCTTTATTGAGCAAAGTAAAATAAAATCATCAGAGAAGCACAAGCCCTGGGCTGGAGCTCAGTGCCCACGGCAGCGAGGGGCAACAGCAGTTTGCAGATGACTGCAGTATGAAGGGATACGGCGGCCAGCGCACTGTGGATCAGTGTAAATCCAATCCAGTGTCAACTCCGAATCTCCCTGTCCTCGCTCTGACACTGGCTTTGCCTGGGAGTGACTCCAGCAGTCACTCCTCATTTGCACTGGGGAGAGCGAGGGGAATCAGCCCTGAGGTCCCTGATGGGTAACTCCTGACGTACATCGGTGTGTGTGAGAGCAGAATTCACCCCTCCCCACGAGCTCGTCCCTTCATTCATGCTCTGGATGGGAGTGTTATGGGCACTTTGCTCAGGTGCAAATGACGACACCAGATGCAATCTGGATTTCATTCCTGGGTTCTCTCCCCAATGTGGGAGGGGAGTGGGGTCTAGTGGTTAGAGTGTGTGTGTGCGGGGAGCTGGGAGCCAAGACTCCTGGGGTCCTTCCCTGGCTTTAGAAGGGGTAACCTAGGGCTTGCCTATACTACCCACCAGATTGGCGGGCAGCGATCGATCCAGCGGGGGTCGATTTATCACATCTAGTGAAGACGCGATAAATCGACCGCCAAGTGCTCTCCCGTCAACTCTGGTGCTCCACCATGCGAGAGGCGGAGTTGATGGTGGAGCGGCAGCAGTCGACTCATCGTAGTGACGACACTGCGGTGAGTAGATCTAAGTATGTCAACTTCAGCTACATTATTCACGCAGCTGAAGTTTTGTAACTTATATCGATTCCCCCCCCCCCCCCCCAGTGTAGACCAGACCTGAGATGCTGTGATAGTAAGAAATATTTTTTACCCTACTCAAGACAAACCCATTGGAGGAAGGGGCTTGGAGGGGTGGGTTGCTGAAGGGAAAACCGCTCCAATAACTCTGGGAAGGAGGGTGAATGTACCATAGCGAGCGAGTATCTCATGGTCTCAGCTCGCTGCTTTTTCACTGCCCCGTCCCAGCGCACCGGCCTGTCTGAGCGAAACGTGCCGGCTTTGCCTGGTCGCTGGGTGAGGTTAGTGCGGCTCAGAGCAGTGCTGTGAAGCTGGCTAGCCCGAGGTATATGCGGGTAGCCCCAAGGGTGCGATTGCTTTGGTCCCCATCCCCACTAGCGAATCAGCTGCTCACAGGATTTTAAGGGGCTCAGTGTTGCTCCCGTTGTCGTGCCAGCAGGGGTCGAAGACGGGGTAGACGGGGGCGCTCCTGAAGTCAGCGTTGTAGAAGGAGTACAGGGGGGTCAAATTACCGGGGTCATCGGCGTTGTAGAAGGTCACTTCCCCGCCCGCGTAATCGAGATAGACCCCGATCTTCTTAGGTGGGGGGTTGCACTGAAAGGGCATCGGGTTGGTGTCAAACGCCCAGTACGGCTTCCCGGCCTTCTGCTTGTTGTAGCCGATCAGCCAGTAGCCCTCGGTGCAGACCTCACCAGACCCCGGCCATAAAGATTTCATCTGGATCAATCTGCCCCGTCTCTCCGCTTGGTCTGAGACGATGCCCAGGTTCCAGCGCGGCTTCTGGCCCACGGACACCTCCCAGTAGTGCTGCCCCGCGCTGAAGCTCTGCTGGGCCACTACGCAGTTGGCCGTGTCAAATCTCCTTGGGCCACAGCTGACGTTCCCTGTGGAAGTCCCACATTTCACCGCCTTCCCGTCCTTCAAGATCTCCAGCTGGGGATGGGCCGTGGTTGGGTCCAGGGTTAGATCCTCCTTCTTCACTGGGAAAGGCAGAGAGGGTCGGGGGAAGGGTTTTATTCTGCAGGTTTATGGCTGTTTCCATCACAGCCGTCCCCTGATATTGATTTTTGAGAGGGCCACAGATGTCCGACCCCTGCTGTGAGCTCAGCCCGTCTCATGCTAAGCAGGAGTGGGCCGGGTCGTGGTTTGGAGGGGAGATCTCCCTGGAAAGCACTGTGTGTGACTCTGCCATGGAGTCATTGCGGTGGTAGGGGACACGATGCAGCAGGGAGCCCGGCAGGGGGCTCAGTAAGGGGCGCTCTCCCCTTTCCGTCAGTGCTGGCCCCAATACCCCAGTCATGCGGCACTAGAGGGCGCTGTGCTGCTGGCAGTGGGGTGTAGAAACAGCTGCCCCATCCCAGAGGTGGCCGCATCTCAGTGCCAGCTGATGGATCCCTGTTATAGAATCACAGAATCCTAGAGATGTGGGGCAGGAGGGGACCTCAAGAGGTCAACTAAACCAGCCCTCTGCACGGGGGCAGGTAACCCTAGACCAGCCCTGACGGGTTTGTCGAGCCTGTTCCTAAAATCCTCCAGTGACGGGTAATGTTCCCTCTCATTTTCTATGTCCACGTGCGGAATGAATTTTATGTGCACCAATATGGAGGTGATGCGTGATGGGAGTGGGACCGAGGAGTTCAGAGTGTGGGAGGGGGCTCAGGGCTGGGGCAGAGGGTTGGGGTGTGGGGGGGTGAGGGCTCTGGGGTGGGGCCGGGGATGAGGGGTTCAGGGTGCGGGAGGGGGCTCAGGGCTGGGGCAGAGGGTTGCAGTGCTGGAAGGGGTGCAGGCTCTGGGGGGTGCCGGGGATGAGGGGTTTGGGGTGCAGGCTTCCCCGGGGAGAGAAGACTTCCCCCAGCCCTCTCTCGCTGAAGCAGCCTGGGGCCAGGACAGAGGTGCCTCTCCCCACCTGTGCAGCCCTTGATAGCCTGCTGTGCGGCTTAGAGAGAACTTAGGTGACGGGGATCCCACGACCTCCTTTGGAAGCCAGTTCCAGAGCTTAACCGCTCTTAGAGTGAGACACTTTCCCCTAATATCGAACCTAAATTGCCCTCGGTGCCCATTAAGCCCATTACGTCTTGTCCTGCCTTCTGTGACACGGAGAACAACTGATCCCCGTCCTCTGTAGAACAGCCCGTAACGTAGCTGAAGACTGTTATCTGGTTCCCGCTCCGTCTTCTTCTCTCCAGACTAAACAGGCCCAGTTATTCTAACCTTGCCTCATAGGTCAGCGTTTCTAAACCTCTGATCAGTTTTGTTGCTCTCCTCTGGAGTCTCTCCAGTTTGCCCCCATCTCTCCTAAAGCGCGGCGCCCAGGGCTGGACACAACTCTCCAGCCGGGGCCTCCCCAGTGCCGGTAGAGTGGGAGAGTTACCCCCCGTGTCTAACACGCGCCCCTCCTGTTAACACACAGTTATACCCAGTCTGGGACGTGTTTTGGGGCCCGGTGGGACGAGAGACCCTAAGGATTGTTCTACCCAGCGCGCTGGCCAGCAGCCCCCTCTCCACCTGCCGTGATAGCCAGGACTGCACTGAAGGGCTACAGGGGGGAAACCGAGTTGCTGTCCTCTGTGTCCCACGCTCACCCTCCTTGGCCTGGGAGCTCACACTAGCCCACTGGAGACCCCTGATGATCCTATAGGCCTAACCCCCCAGATTTCCCCCTGCACCACTCCAAGGGTGGGGGGAGCTGTGACCTCCTGTTGGGGGGGCTGAGGCCTGGCTTCTGTCCCCTTTAGCTCCCCCCTCCTCACATTCCCCAGCTCCTCCCTCCCTCCTCTCCATCTCCCCCCACTTTCCCCTCCAGCTCCTCCATTCTTGCCCCTGCTCCCCCCTTGGCTGGGTCTGTGCAGGGTCAGATGCCTGGTCTCTGGCTAGTCGTCCTCACTCACCTGGTGCCACTTTGTCCCCGGGGCCAGTCTTGGTAGCTTTGCTCCTTGGCCACATTTCATCGCTCTGGTGGGAGAGCAGAAGGCAGTTGAGAGTCTCTCCAGGCCCCATTGCTTTATACAAAGACCCTGACCAACACTGGGGCCCTCCATGGGGCCGGGCACATCACAGACACCCCCAGAGCAAGATCGGGGACCCGGGCACTGCACAGACCCCCCTTGACTGAGAGTGGCCCCGTCACACTGGGTGCTGCACAGACCTCCTGACCAAGACTGCAGCCCGCTGCACTGGGCGCTACACGGACCTGGGCCCCCATCGTGCCAGGCGCTGCCCAGATACTCAATGAGCAGCAGTCACTGTCCCAAAGAGCTCACAGTTAGTAGAAATGGCAGACAAAGAGCGGGAGGGGAAACAAAGGACCAGGGAGGGGAAATGACTTGCCCCAGGCGACACAAATAGTCAGTAGCAGAGTTGGGAAGAGACCCCATGTGTCCTGAACCCTGGTCTGTTACTCTATACACCGGGCAATGCTGCCTCTCCCCAGCTCTGGGAGGGGAGTGGGGTCTAGTGGTTAGAGCAGGGGGGCTGGGAGCCAGGACTCCTGGGTTCTATCCCCAGCTCGGGGGGAAGGGGAAGTCTAGTGGTTAGAGCAGGGGGGCTGGGAGCCAGGACTCCTGGGTTCTATCCCCAGCTGGGGGGGGAGGGGAAGTCTAGTGGTTAGAGCAGGGGGGCTGGGAGCCAGGACTCCTGGGTTCTATCCCCAGCTCGGGAGGAAGGGGAAGTCTAGTGGTTAGAGCAGGGGGGCTGGGAGCCAGGACTCCTGGGTTCTATCCCCAGCTCGGGGGGGAGGGGAAGTCTAGTGGTTAGAGCAGGGGGGCTGGGAGCCAGGACTCCTGGGTTCTATCCCCAGCTCGGGGGGGGAGGGGAAGTCTAGTGGTTAGAGCAGGGGGGCTGGGAGCCAGGACTCCTGGGTTCTATCCCCAGCTCGGGGGGGAGGGGAAGTCTAGTGGTTAGAGCAGGGGGGCTGGGAGCCAGGACTCCTGGGTTCTATCCCCAGCTCGGGGGGGAGGGGAAGTCTAGTGGTTAGAGCAGGGGGGCTGGGAGCCAGGACTCCTGGGTTCTATTCTAATCCAAAAAGTACTATGTCATGCAATAGTTTTAAGGTGTTTCAGGTACAACCACCACCAACCCAAACATGACAAAATTAGGGGTGGAGTGGGGGATGGGGCCATGGTTTGGGCTCTGGTGGCCCCCCCACTTCTAAGGAGCATCTGGTGTTCCTGATACAATATATCTGGTACAGCACGTGGCTGCAGTGACAAAGTGATAGGAACTGGTCACTTTGAACCTTTGGACGTGCCTTTCTATTCTCCAGCCTGAGGGACACGGGACCCCAGACTTTGCATTTCTCTTTAACTGCTAATTCAATTTATTCTTCCTTATTCACTTGAGTGAATATCACCCCTCACGCTGACCAGTGATCAAATTACGACTTTTAAAAAAACGTGGGTGGGTTGGGGGAATGCTTGTGCTGCGATCGTTAGAGCAAAAAGAGGAAAAATCTACCTACCGGGGCGTCCATAGCCGATTTCAAGTTCCAAGGCTCGTCTCAAGTTGATCCAACCGATTTGACTGACAAGAACTAAGCTGATCTGGGGATGTTGTTGCCGCTGTTTTATACCTAGCAAACACACCTCCACGTTAATCCCTGATGGATTTAATCATTAACATGTTTATTACAATTACCTTCTGGACATGTGCAGTTAACAAGGTGATACCCTACCTGGAAATGAAAAGCCTTCAACCTTGCAGTTATTGAGCCAAAGGGTGTTACCACGTAAGCAACAAGCTCACTCCAGTAATTGTCCAAAATGTTGGCAGCGGGTGGCCCTCAGAGCCCACCCAGAATATCTTGAGGCCACAGTTGCTGCCTCAATTACATAAAGACATGATGTAAAGGAAACATTGTAGAGTGGGCCCATCTCAGAACTGGCCGCTCCCATACTCCAGGCAAGGAAGATGCTCTCTTGATGGGCAGTGACCTCAGTGAAACGGTGGATCACACTCCCTTAGATGGGACCCACCATCAGATAGAGGTACTAGGGGCTGATCATACCATGCACTGAGGAAGCTGTTCCAGTCAGACAGAGGGACTTCAGGATCTCAATAGGGAGCTGAGAAAAGGTTGCAAAGAAAAGGCCTGTGTTGCCAACTCTGTTTTTCTTAAAGCCCCAGCTCCTGGAGTCATGTGATCGTGGGAGAATCTCACTTTCCTCCCACTCCCTAACTAAAAACTACATTCCTAGCTGTCTGGGATGTGGAGAAGAAATTGAAAATGTGACCCCTAAAGGCTCAAAATCATGAAGGCAAATAAAAAGAACCCCAAATTTATTCTATTTTAAAACTTCCTGCTGGTAAGCCGATCTCATGACATTTTAGTTAGGTACAAGCTGAGATCACAGCGGGAAATTTTGCTAACTCAGTGAGGTGCCATGCCAAGGAGCGAAATAAACACACCCACCCACTACTCCGGGTCCCAGCCCAGGGACCCTGTAGATGGCCAGCACTTGCTGCGTCCATTCCGACTCCTCTGTAGATCTTTCTGGGCCACTTCCCCGCGGCCCCAGCACCCTCTTTGCCCTTGTCTCAGGGCCTCAGCCTGCAGATCCCTGCAGCCCACCAGGAGCTTCCTTTAGCTCCCCGGGTCTCTGCCTGCAGCACGGCTCTGTACAGAGTGCTTGTTGCCTTCAGCCTGCAAGGCGGCCAGGCCTCCCTCCTCAAGCTCCAGGGAGTGACTGCAACTGCCCTGTACTGCAGCTCTTCTTATATAGGCCAGCCGGGCCCTGATTGGCTGCTCCTTGCACCCCCTCTCTGATTGGATGCCTCCTGCGCAGCCTCTCTAGGGCTCTATTAACCCCTTATGGGCCAGTGTGGGGCAGACGCCCCATCACACACCAATACCACTACTGATGCGATATCACTAATGATATTTTAAGTGACACTTTAACAACGTGAACAACAAGAACAGACAAATGCTGCTCCCTGTGCCTGCAGTGAGACTGATTTCACATTTCGGTTGAAAAGTTGATGCTAGGTTGCAACGGGGGTGGTTCAAACAACAACAACAGGAAACTTAAAACAAAGAGCAAACCCATTTTGCAGAACAACCAGCATTTTTAATTGAAAGTTTCTGTCTAATTTTTTTAAAGGACATTTTTGAAAAAATGTAAACATTTTCACCAAAAATTCTGTTTTTCAAAAAAGGCGACATTTCTGACATTTTAAAAACTTGTTGAATGAAAAAACATTTTAAAAGCTTGTTTAACTGAAATGCTCCCAGTTCCACGTGCAGGGCCAGTTAGACAGGCAGAACTGCAGGGTCTCAATGCGTGGATGAGACGATGGTGTAGGGAGGAGGGGTTTAGATTCATTAGGAACTGGAGAAGCTTTTGGGAAAGGGGGAGCCTATACAGGAAGGATGGGCTCCACCTAAACCAAAACGGAACCAGATTGATGGCATTTAAAATTAAAAAGGTCATAGAACAGTTTTTAAACTAAGGGCTGGGGGAGAGCTGACAGGTGCGGAGCAGCATGTGGTTCGGACATCCCTTATGGGAGGATCTATAACTGGAGATTCCCTATGTCCTAATAAGGAGGAGAGGATGGAAAATGATAAAATACAGGGAGGATCTGATGAGAAACAGTCACATGAAAATAAGTCCCATTCAATTATGTCATGCAATAGGGGACAGCCAAAAAATGACAAGTTTTTAAAATGCTTATATACCAATGCTCGAAATCTAAATAATAAGATGGGTGAACTAGAGTGCCTCGTATTAAATGAAGATATTGATGTAATAGGCATCACAGAAAGCTGGTGGAATGAGGATAATCAATGGGACACAGTAATACCAGGGTACAAAATCTATCGGCAGGACAGAACAGGTCGTGCTGGTGGGGGAGGGGCACTATCGGTGAAAGAAAGCGTAGAATCAAATGAAGTAAAAATCTTAAATGAACTAAATTGTGCTATAGAATCTCTGTGGATAGAAATTCCATGCTTGGAAAATAAGAATATAGCAGTAGGGCATATTACAGACACCTGACCAGGATGGTGTTAGTGACTGTGAAAGGCTCAGGGAGATTAGAGAGGCTATTAAAATAAAAAAAATCAATAATAATAATGGGGAATTTCAACTATCCCCATATTGACTGGGTACATATCAGCTCAGGACGGGATGCTGAGGTAAAGCTTCTTGACACCTTAAATGACGGTTTCTTGGAGCAGCTGGTCCTGGAATTCACAAGAGGAGAGACAATGCTTGATTTAGTCCTAAGTGGAGCACAGGATCAGGTCCAAGAGGTGAATATAACTGGACCACTTGGTAATAGTGACCATAATATAATTAAATTTAACATTCCTGTGCCAGGGAAAACAGCACAGCGGCCCAACACTGCAGCATTTAATTTCAGAAAGGGGAACTACACAAAAATGAGGAGGTTAGTGAAACAGAAATTAAAGGGTACAGCGCCAGAAGTGAAATCCCTGCAAACTGCGTGGAAACTTTTTAAAGACACCATAATAGAGGCTCAACTTAAATGTACACCCCACATTAAAAATCATAGTAAGAGAACTAAAAAAGAGCCACCGTGGCTAAACAACAAAGTAAGAGAAGCTGTGAGAGGCAAAAAGGCATCCTTTAGAAAGTGGAAGTTAAAGCCTAGTGAGGAAAGTAGAAAGAAGCATAAACTCTGGCAAATGAAGTGTAAAAATATAATGAGAAAGACCAAAAAAGAATTTGAAGAACAGCTAGCCAAAGACTCCAAAAGTAATAGCAAATTTTTTTTTAAATACATCAGAAGCAGAAAGCCTGCGAAACAACCAGTGGGGCCACTGGACGATCGAGGTGCCGAAGGAGCACTCAAGGACGATAAGGCCATTGTGGAGAAACTAAATGAATTCTTTGTATCGGTCTTCACTGTTGAGGATGTGAAGGAGATTCCCAAACCTGAGCTATTCTTTTTGGGTGACAGATCTGAGGAACTGTCCCAAATTGAGGTGTCATTAGAGGAGGTTTTGGAACAAATTGATAAATTAAACAGTAATAAGCCTCCAGTTCCTGATGGCATTCACCCAAGAGTGCTGAAGGAACTCAAATGTGAAATTGCAGGACTACTAACTGTCATCTGTAACCTATCATTTAAATCAGCTTCTGTACCAAATGACTGGAGGATAGCTAATGAGATGCCAATTTTTAAAAAGGGCTCCAGAGGTGATCCTGGAAACTACAGGCCAGTAAGCCTCACCTCAGTACTGGGCAAATTGGTTGAAACTATCATAAAGAACAAAATTGTCAGACAGATAGATGAACATAATTTGTTGGGAAATAGTCAACATGGTTTTAGTAAAGGGAAATCATGCCTCACCAATCTACTAGAATTCTCTGAGGGGGTCAACAAGCATGTGGACCAAGGGGATCCAGTGGATATAGTGTACTTAGATTTTCAGAAAGCCTCACCAAAGGCTTTTAAGCAAAATAAACAGTCATGGGATAAAAGGGAAGGTCCTCTCATGGATTGGTAACTGGTTAAAAGATAGGAAACAAAGGGTAGGAATAAATGGTCAGTTTTCATGGAGAGAGGTAAATAGTGTTGTCCCCCAGGGATCTGTACTGGGCCCAGTCCTATTTAACATATTCATAAGCGATCTGGAAAAAGGGCTAAACAGTGAGGTGACAAAATTTGCAGATGGTACAAAACTACTCACGATAGTTAAGTCCCAGGCAGACTGCGAAGAGCTACAAAAGGATCTCTCAAAACTGGGTGACTGGACTACCAAATGGCAGATGAAATTTAATGTTGATAAATGCAAAGTAATGCACATTGGAAAACATAATCGCAACTATACATATACAATGATGAGGTCTAAATGAGCTGGTACCACTCAAGAAAGATCTCGGCGTCACTGTGGAGAGTTCTCTGAAAACATCCACTCAATGTACAGTGGTGTCAAAAAAGCGAACAGCATGTTGGGAATCATCAAGAAAGGGATCGATAATAAGACAGAAAAGATCATATTGCCTCTATATAAATCCATGGGACGCCCATATCTTGAATACTGTGAGCAGATGTGGTCGCCCCATCTCAAAAAAGATATATTGGAATTGGAAAAGGTTCAGAAAAGGGCAACAAAAATGATTAGGGGTATGGAATGGCCTCCGTATGAGGAGAGATTAATAAGACTGGGACTTTTCAGCTTGGAAAAGAGGTGACTAAGGGGGATATGATAGAGGTCTATAAAATCATGACTGGTATGGAGAAAGTAAATAAGGAAGTGTTATTTACTCCTTTTCATAATACAAGAACTAGGGGCCACCAAATGAAATTAATAGGTAGCGGGTTTAAAACAAACACAAGAAAGTATTTTTTCATGCAACGCACTGTCAACCCCTGGAACTCCTTGCCAGAGGATGTTGTGAAGGCCAAGACTATAACAGGGTTCAAAAGAGAGCCAGATAGATTCATGGAAGATAGGTCCAGAGTGGGCAGGGATTGTGTCCCTAGCCTCTGTTTGCCAGAAGCTGGGAATGGGCGACAGGGGAGGGATCACTGGATGATTCCCTGTTCTGTTCATTCCCTCTGGGGCACCTGGCATTGGCCGTGGTCGGCAGACAGGATACTGGGCTTGATGGACCTTTGGTCTGACCCAGTACGGCCGTTGTTATGTTCTTAAACATTCTAACCAACTTTAATCTCTCAAATAGGCTTTACAAATGAAGGTCAGTATCATGATCCCTGTTTTATACATAGGGAAAGGGAGGCGCAGAGAGATTCCGTGACTTGCCCAAACTCACACAGGGAGTTAAAGTCAAAGCCGAGAGAAACCCAAGATCTTTCATTCCTGCCCTAGTCACTAGCTAATGCTGCTTCCTCACGCCCATTATCTCATCTAAAGACTTTGATAACACCAATGGAGAAGGACTTACCCGCAGAGAACCAGGCACTTGCAGCTGCAGGTTTGATTGAAGATCTGAAGATCTGGGGCCCGTATGGATTTTATGTAGATGTTCAGTCTGTCTGGGATTATACTGACTGGAATGTCTCAGCCAATAAGAGCGCAGATCCCTGCAGTCTCATTGGCTATCACAGAATGAGACACCCCCTCTCCCCCCCGTCTCAAGTCACGTAGTCACCAGAAAATATTGAAACCCGGACAGGTGAAGTTTCCGTATTTGGTAGTTTACAGCGAGTACATCTTGACAGTGGTTTTCTTGGAGCGTCTTTAGTTCACTCTGTGGTTATTTAACAAGCAGCTCAGAGAGGTTTCCTGGGCCATTTTGTTCTGCTCATTCTCATTTGCTTTCACTTTCATTTTTACTAATTGTACCCTGCCTATAAAACTCCTCTTTTTAATTTTTCTCTCTTGATTCAGTCTTTTTTTTCATTCTAGAGACTACAGAGGGAAGAAGGTAGGGACAAATTTTTCAAAAGCTTTGGCCAGGTGAAGGACTATAGGGCCTGGTCTACACTACAGAGTTAGGTTGACGCAAGGCAGCTTATGTTGACCTAACTATGTCAGTGTCTACACTACAGTCTTGCTCCCGCTGACGTAATTCACCCGCTATACCAGGGGTGGGCAAACTACGGGCCGGATCTGGCTCCCCAGGACTTTGGATCCGGCCCGTGGGATTGCCCCCCGCGCCGCTCTCAAAAGCAGCCGGCACCACATCCCTGCGGCCCCCGGGGAGGGGGGCAGAGAGCTCCATGCGTTGCCCTTGCCTCCAAGCACCGCCCCCCGCAGCTCCCATTGGCCAGGAACGGGGAACCGCAGCCAATCGGAGCTTTGGGGAGGTACCTGGAGGCGCGGCAAGGGCAGGGCGTGGAGCCCTGTGCCCCCCCTCCCCCAGGGGCCGCAGCGCTTCCTCCATGGAGACCTCACCACCACCCCCAAGAGCCCCTGGATACTTCGGGGGAGCACAAGTCACAGGCCCATGGCGTGAACAGTGAGGAGGAGGCGATGGAAGAGGAGAAGGAGTATGGGGGGCAGGCACCCAGGGGATCCAGAGGTGCCGTGAGCCAGGACAGGTTTTGACTCCCGGGCAGTCCAGCCAGTCCTTATGGTCCAGCTCGGGTGAAATTGGCAGGGCTGGAACCCCCCAAGCAGCGGGACACGTCTGTTGATTGACTCTTTGTTACTCAGACTACAAGAGGTGGTGAAACCACCACCAGAGGCAGAGCTGCTCTCTGCTTCTCGTCCCCCCGTGGAGTTAGGCAGCGGGGGCCACACAGAATAGTTTGTTTATGTGCACAGGGCTGTCCTGAGATCCCGATGAAACGTTCCCAGAGAGGCTGCAATCCTCTGCCCAAGCTTTCTGGGGAGGGGCTGCCTTATTTCTTCCCCGGCGATCGGACACTTCCCCACGCCACTCAGCGGTTACTTCAGCAGGCACCATTGCAGCATCCAGGCTAGGAACATACGGCCCCGGGGTGCAGCCGGACGCCTGCAGGGAGCTGCCCCCTTTCAGCCTCAGTTACCCTCAGCCGTGACAGATCAGCTAAAATCCCAGCGCCGGTGGGAAATGGTCACAGGATTCACTTCCACTGCCCTATCCGCATATGCTCACGCCCATGCGCAATCGCCCTCTTGGTTCCCCAACTCACCTCCTCTCCCATGGGCTGGACTCGCCATGGCCGGGCCTGCGGCCGAGCTCTACGAAGCCCAAGGAGAAGTGAGAATGCAGCGCTTGCAACTGATGTGGCTCAAGGGGCGTGAGTTCAGTGTACTGCATTTCCATTTATCTCGTGAATATACGCACAACCGTACCTCTGTGCACTGTGTCTTTGGCAGCTGGAAATGTGCCCAGGTGAGTCTCTCCATTCACACCAGCTCCTCCGCCAGCTTGCCCAGATAAGGAGGAGACGGAAAAGGATGCAGAACGATACGTTCCAAGGGATCCTGCAAGCCTTTTCCACGTTTCCAAAGGAGAGCCAGCAATTCTGGTCCCCGGCAGCAGGAATCTTGCTGACGTCTTGGACAGCATCTCACAGAACAGGGGCTTGCGTGAAAACCCTCGGTGGCACTGGTGGCCCGTGAGACCATTTTAGTACCTGCCTACTCGTGGGAACAATGAAGAAACGCCGCTGCTCAGTGCGAGGCAGCAGTGTCATTGCACCGCACAACGATGAAATTCTTTGGCCAATTTGCTGCATGCTGGAGCGTTTTTCCTGCAACGTGTGTGGCTAACTCGTCTTCCATGCACGTGCGAGACAGTAGCTCCTTCACTGTGACATTGGAGACATTGGTAGAGCCCGTGACTTTGTATTGGACAGGGGCAATACCATGGACTCGCCTCTTTCTGGTAATATTTTCAATCGTGTGTCAGACGTGAGGTGGACTTTATCGAAGGTCCAGTGTTTTCTCTGTAGCCTCATCACAAAGCGTTCAGCCAAATCTCCAGCAGTTTCTGGTTTGTCAAGAGCTCGTACTAGAGCTGAATGGCCTCTGGCTGGCACAAGGTACTGGTCCCGCTGTTAGTAGGCACCGGCTTAGGAAGACCATGTAAGATGGGTCTTAGTTTGCTTTTCGCCTGGCACATGTGCATTGTTCTGTGGCACTCGAACACCAATGGTGGTACCACGGAGAACTCATACCTTCCCAAAGTCACGTGTAGATCAACATCACGCTGAGATCTAGACCCGGCCAGGAGACAAGCAAACAGTGACCTTCTGAGGTTAGCTCTGCAGCAGTCCCTGCCACCTTCCCTCTGTCTTCTTTGCATGCAAGCTCAGCTTTAGTTTAGTTTGTTCTTCTCCAAGCACATTGCCCTGGAACCTAGCATAAGGTGAGTCTAGCCCACAGTTGGCCTTGACCCAGCATCTACATCTTTTTCCTGATGCTCGATGCGCTTCTTCTCCAACCTGGCCAAACTCAGTTTACGGGCTTGCTTCGTATGGCGTGTCAGGTGCCCCCGAGCGTTGTGTATAGCCTGCCCCTCCGCGGTAGTCTTCTCCAGTCAGCTACTTGTCACCCCCCCGTTGATACGTTGGTCTTGATCAGTTTTAGGTAAAGCCTCCCATGGAGACTGTCCCGCATCACTGGAGCTGAGACAGTCTGACCTCATGGTTTTTAAGCAGACTCTCTGTTCCCCCAGGATAAATCCAAAGCCAAATGAAGTTAGGTTAGAATATTTAAGTACAGACACGAGCCCAAGTATCTGTGTTAGGCGAAGAAGATGCTCACAGCTCTCTGTGCCGGCTGTTTTTCTTCCTTCAGGTGTTTGAACTTTTCAAAGTTCACTGACCCACAGTGAGGGCTACACTGGGGAACCCAGGGATATTAGCCCAATTCTAGTGGACACAGGAGCATCAGTAACATTCTAAGTCCTCGGTGGATCTCCGAAGGGAGACCCACTGATGAAACAGGTTATCAAGGAAAAAACTAGGAACACCTGGTGACTCACATAAAGGGACATCAGAAAAATCACTCAGAAGAATCTCACTGGAACAACCGAGCTGATGCTTTAGCCAAAGCTGCTGCTACTAGTAACCACACTAGAGACACTGACCAGGTAGAACAAATAGAGGCAGTAACTACCCGGGGGAAAACTTTAGGCAAAGGAATAGATACCTTGGACTTAAGTACCCTTCAATCTGGGGATACAAAAATCTGATCCTTAGCCAAGACAGGGAAAGCTCCCACAGGAAAATACAGGATTGCGCAGGCTGGAGATGTCTGGTGGGCAGTGGATGAAGGTGGTCAAAGGCACTGGATAGTCCCCAGCCAGGTACGGAGCCTGATTCAGTTTGTGCATAAGCAAGGGCATAGAGGAAAACCCTTTAAATAGGGTTAAAGATACAGGATGGTGGCCAGGCATGAAAACAGATATAGATCAATGGTGTGATAACTGTCTGCAGTGCGCCATGGTTAATGCTGATCGCCAAGTTCAAAAGAATGCATTTGGTCACCAAAAAATAGAGGGTCCCTGGTCCCAGATTCAGATAGATTACATAGGCCCTTTACCCACCCCCAGTAGAGGGAATAAATACTGCCTGGTAATAGTAGATCCCTTCTCCAAATGGGTGGAAGCTATCCCTACTAAAGCCAATACGGCCTCAGTCCCTGCTAAACAGCTCTTTAACACAATTTTCTCAAGAATGGGCATTCCCAGAGTAATTGATTCAGATTTGGGATCCCATTTTGTGGGAGATGTTCTGCAAGAGCTATGTAAGGCTTTAGGCATCAAGCAACGTTTCTGCATAGCTGGACACCCTGAATCCTCTGGACAAGTTGAACGAACCAATCGCACACTAATGGAAGCTTTGAAAAAACAAGTAAAGAGCTCAGGGAGGGATTGGGATGAAAAGCTACCAATCATTTTAATGGCTCTAAGAGGCTCTAAGGTGATACATGGGTACTCTCCTTTTGAAGTTATGACTGGAAGAGAAATGCGCGTGCCTGAAAGATGGTGGTTGGGAGTGGAACTGCCTAGTGCCTGGGAAGGGAAGGGGGTAACGGATGAATGGGTACAAACCTTAGCGGAGACAATAGCTGCTTTACACAAGCAAGTGGCAGCACAGCTAGGCATAGTACAGCAAAACATCGACAAAAAACTAGGCTGGGGAAAACCTCCTTTAATATGGGAATTAGGCCAACCAGTGATGTACAGAAGGTTTTCAGTGAAGGAGCTCTCTTTGACACACACCTGGGATGGCCGCTGCTTTATTGTGAATCAGGCCAGCCCCAGTGTTTATCAGGTAGAAATCCTGAATGGGAAAAATGGGAAACCCTGGCAGAAATGGTTTCATCCCTCACAGCTCAAAGAATGGAAGGATAAACCACCTGACCCTCAAGGAATAGTACAACTGTCTTCTCCATCCTGCCAGCCACCCTTCTTGGCTAACAAGAAGGAACAGTTTTACACTGTCGGCAACTCCTCGGGTTGCCCCTGGGAAAGCATTGCCAATAGCATGCAGAGTGCCACTGGGGAGTCACTCAAGTTTTGTTATGAAACTAAGACCACACCAGACTCATTCCCATTCTTCTGTAAGCCGTTGTGGTCTCGAACGGGACGTACACCATCAAACACACCCAGTGACAGCCTCCTGGGTGACGGAAGGTGCAGGATAGTCCAGGTTTCCTCCGCTGTTTGGGGAACAACCATGCCCCTACGTGTCATCATTGTCATTGGAACCCAGACACCTCTGTTACCCGGAGATGAACTGCAGCTGTCTCTGATCACGCCAGCAGGCAAGAATATCACACGGTTCCTCGTAAACTGGGAACCACTGAACTGGACTTTAGCTGGACGTGACTTGACTCAGCAAGGTCCCCCAGACTGGGTAGTTCCATTAAAGGGCACACATGATGACGAGCTCATGCCAGCAATTTGGTTTAAACTCTATGGGCATATTGCCATTTCAGAGGGATTCCATGAGCCCGGATTGTGCAGTATGGAACTGGGCCAACAACAAAAAACAGTTTTAAATTTTAACCTCTGATCACAAACCTCGCTCCCCTCCAACATTTAAGAGCCACAATTTCAGGACCCCATGTGTTGAAATTGGATCAACAAGAACATTTGGTTCTTCAACCTCAGACTTCTCTGAAGGAGGTTCATATCCACTTAGAAGGCATGAATCTCTCTCACATAGCACCTGCATGTGCTCCCTTGATTGGAACTAGCCATAAGGGTTGGGATGAATGGGTAAGAATGTGGCAAGGGGCCGACCATGTAAATAGAGTAAAAAGGGAATTAAGTGATTGGACTGCACCTGTAGGAACAGGAATCTCTTTAGTTGATGCAACAAACATAGAAGTTCTGGCTAATAAACTATCATATGCCACCGAAAATATAGGAAAGATGGGAATCCCATTAACAGCATCTTTGAAACAGTTCAGTGAGGAACAGCAGTTAATAAGTAAGGTATTTCCAGGGTGGGAAAGACTCATAGAAAAAGATGAAGAGTTAATGATGTCTGGTGTACAATCCCTCCAGAATAATGTCTCATTGACCTCCGCATGTGAGCAAGCTCAGGCTGTCACCCAGAACGTAGTCATGGGAATGATTCAGCAAACCATAGCAGGACAAATTCCCATGGAGGCAATCAACTTGATTCGGCCCCATGTAACGGAGGAAGAATTAGTCCTCTGGCCCTGGTGGAGACTAGTTAACGCTTCGTACAATCAACACCAGCAAAGCTTGCAGTTATTCCTGATAACTGTGGTAGGCAAAGAAATTAGAGTAATCCATCCAGTAGCCCCATTGGGATTACAGATTAATGATAACTGAGTAATGTACTCCAGAGATCCTAACACTTGGGCCTGGCAGAAAGATAATGTGTGGACCAGAGTTAATGTAAAGGGGTGTAGGAGAAAAGAAGGTCTGGGCTGTATCTGTGAAGACCAAGCATTAAAGGAACACGATGAATGTTTCTTCCCACAACCTGGGAATAAATCTCACTGTTCCTTCGATGTTATCCAGGAAGAGGGGTCTGTTATTGTCTATGTTGGTAAAGCATGTGCATAAGAACGAGATGTAATATTGTACTGATTAATGGACATTGGATTCAACTCATGGTGCCTTACGTTAATCGCTGTTTCTGTAATGTAACCACCATTGTTAGTTGTGATATTAAGCTTACTGTGCCTATATGGACTGTACAACATTTAAATGCCTATCCTGAGCTCTACAAGGAGGTTTCTCCCATTTCACTGGGAACGGGTCTCACTGCCATTAAGGGACTATTAACTCATCCCTCTTTACAAGCTGAGCTACAGAGGCTCCGAACTTTGGGGAAGACTAGCAAACTCGAGATTCAGCACCACAACCAGGCAATCTCTAGGCTGGCAGCTACAGTTAAAAACACAGGCCTGCTGGGAGGCTTTGCTTGGGTGGAGTTCCAGTGCAACAGGTCTTTTGAATATCCTGCTTCACCCCGTTGTAGTAATCATCGGTTTCCATTATACTAACAATTGGTCTGGGGTTCTACTGGTTTGCTGGATCCAACGACTGATGCAGCAGCTGCAATGGATTGAAGATCAGAGCTGATATCAAGGAGTAAGGATGTGATGGGGATACTCGCTCAGCACAAGCACCCCATCAACGGGGGGACTTGTTACCTATCACCTCTGTATTTTTGGGGAACCAGGGCGCAGTACCCAGCCTGACTGACTCACGAAAGACCTTCCCCCCCACCCCAGCTTCTGCTTGAACCAAAACCCATCAGAAGAAAGACTTACAAAAAGCAATGAAAAGGCCGTGGGATACATATCTAAACCCCTGGGACAAGGGTGACAAGATTAAGGAAACTCCCCCTGGCCTCATTTGCATCAAAGATGGGACAAGGAGGCATCTCCATTAGCATACAGAATGGAGAACAGAGATTCCAAGGCAAGAACTGCAAGGAACTCTGGGACCAGAAAGGCAGGGACGCACTGCATGATGGGGGATCTCTGCTCCAGATGTTAATGAACCCACGCCTGCCCACACGCAGCTCAGTAGTCATCACACCAATTCTAGTCATGAATCCTTTATTGGTATCCAAAATTGCATTGTGAGCTCCCTCCAAGAACACCGCCCACAGCCAGGAATGGTCAGCTCCCATTGTCTAGCCTGAACAAAACAACTTTGGTATTCTCCCTTGAGCCATCAGTTTACCCACAAACAAATCTAGTGTTCTCCCTTGAGCCATTGCTCTTTCCCTTCAAAAACCCCTACCCATACTGAAGTAAGTGCTCTGATGCCTGGATCCAAAATCTGCATCATTTCCAATGGGGCTTCATCTTCTCCTGAAAAAAGAAGAACAGGAGGACTTGTGGCACCTTAGAGACTAACAAATTTATTAGAGCATAAGCTTTCGTGGACTACAGCCCACTTCTTCGGATGCATATAGAATGGAACATATATTGAGGAGATATATATACACACAGACAGAGAGCATAAACAGGTGGGAGTTGTCTTACCACCTCTGAGAGGCCAATTAATTAAGAGAAAACAAACTTTTGAAGTGATAATCAAGCTAGCTCAGTACAGACAGTTAGATCAAGTGTGAGAATACTTACAAGGCGAGATAGATTCAATGTTTGTAATGGCTCAGCCATTCCCAGTCTTCCGGTTTGAATAAAGACTGGGAATGGCTGAGCCATTACAAACATTGAATCTATCTCCCCTTGTAAGTATTCTCACACTTGATCTAACTGTCTGTACTGAGCTAGCTTGATTATCACTTCAAAAGTTTGTTTTCTCTTAATTAATTGGCCTCTCAGAGGTGGTAAGACAACTCCCACCTGTTTATGCTCTCTGTCTGTGTGTATATATATCTCCTCAATATATGTTCCATTCTATATGCATCCGAAGAAGTGGGCTGTAGTCCACGAAAGCTTATGCTCTAATAAATTTGTTAGTCTCTAAGGTGCCACAAGTCCTCCAGTTCTTCTTTTTGCGGATACAGACTAACACGGCTGCTACTCTGAAAATCTTCTCCTGACTGTCTCTGCCTGTCTCCAGCACTCCAGACCTCAGCTACCACCACCACCTGGGACCCCGATCGATTCAAGCTTCATGGAGTGGTGAGAACCCAACTCTCTCTCTCTCTCTCTCTAGGTGTAGCTGCCTGACCCTGACCTGTGTGATCAGTTATCGTTTTCTAAACCTGACTTTTATAATCAAATGTAAGTTAGATTTAATATTATAACTGTTTTGTTTGTTTGGCTCCCCTTGTATGGTTATTACCTGGCAATAAATAACTTTCATGGTTAAGATGGTTGCTTCTCTCTCTCTCTCTCTCTCTCTGTTTCCCCCTCGTTGGTGTTTTTTGGCTTCCCCATTCGCTCTGCAGCAAGGCTCCTCGTACCTCAGCTAAAGATACCTGCAGCACCCAAAAATCCCGTGGGGTTTGCTCATCAAGTGGGTTACGACCAGAACAATTGTAACGTGAAAGTGGGGATAGAGACGTGCTGAACCTGGGACATAAGACGGTGGGAGATTGAAAGTGCTGCTCAACCGAGCCTACTCAGATGTGCTCTATTCTGGTGCAGTGCCCATGGCATATGAGGGTGACAGCTTGGGAGTGCTGATTAACCCAGTCCTCTCAGAGACGCTCTGTTAGCGTGTGTGTGTGTGTGTGTGTGTGTGAGATTCTGGGGCTGGAGGAACCCAGCCCTGGGGAACGTAGGTCCAGCAGGATAGCTCCATTGAGAGAGGACTTGCAACAGGGAGAAGTAGAGCTCCGTAGGAGAACACAAGTGACACAAGCAGTACATTGATAGAATTACAGAACAACACCCCCACCCCAGAAGACTAACCCTAATAAATAAGCATATCCCAAAATAATGGGCAAATCTGGTAACAACCCCTCCAGGAGCTGTTACCTACGGAGCTCTACTTCTCCCTGCTGCAAGATCCTTCCCAATGGAGCCATCTGCAGGACCTCAGTTCCCTAGGGCTGGGTTCTTCCAGCCCCAGAATCAGATGAACACACACCCAGCTAGATTGCATGAATGCTCCCAGAGCCACTCATGAATCACACAGAGAAAGGCACAAGCCACCTCCCCCCAGCTCCCAGCACTGTACCTCAGAAATATACTGTCTTGCATTGCTCAAGATGAGCACTGCAAATGTATTAATTGGTTCCCCACTTCTGCAATGGAGAGTGGACATACACCAGCCTTTGCAAAGCCTGAGTAGATTTACCACACACTTCATACAAACTCACTGGTAAAGATAAACAGTTAAACAAATGTATTGACTAGAAAAGATAGATTTTAGGTGATTATAAGTGATAGGCAAAAAGTCAGAGTTAGTTACCAAAAGAAATAAAATATAAGCACGCAGTTTAAACTCTCAATCCTATTAGACTGGGCAACATCTAGATTAAGCAGTTTTACTCACCCCAGTGGATATTGCAGTTCATAGTACACAGACTTCACCCTTGAAACCTGGGCCAGTCTCCTCTGTTGGAGTCTTAAGAGTGTCCTTGTTGCGTGCGGTGTAGGTGGGTGAAGGAGAAAGGCCAAGCATGGGCCCCCTGTGTTCGGTTTTATACCCTCAGTCCGTGTACTTGGAGAACACAAGTCCAGGCATGTCTGGGGGCATTGCTGAGTCTCCAGGCAAGGTTGAGCAATTCCCCTGCTGTGGCCTCATGAAGGGGAGTCACTGCATTGTAGCTCCCTTGCTAGACAATGGTTGTTGATGGGTCGATTGACTCCCCACCCGGATGTTGGTTACTTTCCTTGCTGTTGCCTCTGTGGAGCTAATAACTGGCTGATTCCCCAACTTACACCATGTTTTAGTGACAACCATACAACATAATTCTCATAACTTCATATGCATTAATGATACACATATATGAATAGAGAAATGACTTTCAGTAGATCATAACCTCTCCCTTGATATTTAGAAGGCCTGCTTTATATGCAAGATCACAATTATATACAGATGAGGAATATGGGGGTTACAGGACGCTCCCCCTAGATATAGAATGTCACAATGCCATTTTTCAGAACAACCCACATTTTCAATTAAAAGTTCTAATTTTTTTATAAAGGAAAATTTTGGAAAAAACCTACACACTTCGACCAAAAATTCTTTTTTTTGAAAAAAGGCCAAAATGTTGACATTAAACTGTTCCTTTAAAAACATTCTAACTAGCTTTAATCTCTCAAATAGGCTTTACAAATGAAGGTCAGTATCATGATCCCTGTTTTATACATAGGGAAAGGGAGGCGCAGAGAGATTCCGTGACTTGCCCAAACTCACACAGGGAGTTAAAGTCAAAGCCGAGAGAAACCCAAGATCTTTCATTCCTGCACTAGTCACTAGCTAACGCTGCTTCCTCACGCCCAGTTATCTCATCTAATGACTATGGTAACAACCATGGAGAAGAACTTACTCGAAGAGAACCAGGCACTTGCAGCTACAGATTTGATTGAAGATCTGAAGATCTGGGACTCGTATGGATTTTATATAGATGTTCAGTCTGTCTGGGATTATACTGACTGGAATGTCTCAGCCAATAAGAGCGCAGGAATGCTGTACGAAATGCAGATCCCTGCAATCTCATCGGCTATCATAGAACGAACCATCCTTCTCCCTCAAGTCACGTAGTCACCAGAAAATGGAAAGTATTCAAACCCGCCAGATGCAGATCCCATATTTGGTAGTTTATGGTCAATAAATCTTGACGGTAGTTATCTCACAATGGGGCTATTTAACAAGCAGCTCAGGGTTTTTCTCTGGGCAGTTTTGTCCTGCTATCTCTCATTCGGTTTCACTTTCACTAATCCTAACCTGCCTATAAAAATCCCCTTTTAATGTTTCCTTCTTGGCCCAGCCTTGTTCTTACCTCTAGACTCTAAAGAGGGAAGACCTTAAGGCCAGAATTTTCAAAACCTTTGGGCAGGTAAAGTGGTTTTTAACGGAGCTGGTCAGAAACTGGGGGGTTGTTTCTGTGGAATATTTTGACTTTTGGGCAAAAATAATAATAATCTAAAACTGAAATTTCTGAGCTGAAAACCAAAAAAAATGGTCACTTACCGTACAGCTGGTCCCAGGTGGAGATACGCCAAGTAATCCACTTGGAGCGTCTCTGGGATGAAAGGAGGTGAGGAGAAAGTCTGAAGAGCTGGGTCCTGTCTGGCACAGTCTCAGGGTAACTGCACCTTTGACCCGTTCCGTGGCCTGCTGTAGAAATGCCGGTTCAGGTCTCAGGCCTCCAGCTGTCACCTCTCTCTGGGCAGGGGCCCGTGTCCCACACCCTTCTGACTGGAGGTTTCCGGTGCAGCCCCCTGTAGTTCACTGGGATATCCCCAGCAGCCAGTCTGCCTTAAGGCCAGCACCTTCACCATGGTTACTCTCATAGACATGACAAGTGATTTAGCAATGACCCAAATGGTGTTTCCAAAGCAAGCTCACTTATTCAGGATAAAAGCCTCCAGAGAAAACATGTAAACAGTAAATGGATTTACAGGGACACTGAATGTACTGGAAATCTGTCATCAGCCCAAAGGGGCCCTGGCAGGCTAAAATCCCAACTCTTCCTCAGACTCGGGCCCCTTAGACCAAAAGTCCTGTCTGTTTGCTGGATCAAAAAGAGGCCACAAGGCTGGTTAAACTCAGCCTTTTATAACAAAAGCCTTCAGTCTCTGGAAAACTCAGCCTGACCCAGCACATACAAACCTCTCCAGCGGGTGGTGCCTCTCTGGAGCTGTTAACAATCATAGGGGTAATCAACACCCCACGTTGTTGTTAGTTCCTGGGGGAGCCATTAACATGTCCCACAGAGCAGAAGATAATCATACAAACCTGCCATAGATTTCATAGCATGGTTCCCAAAGATACTGCCTGGGGTTGCAATATCTGTCACACTGTCCAGGTAGTAAAGAAAGGTTCTGGAGACATCTCGGGTGTTCACAAAGTGCCTGGTGGCAGCACATCTAAGGAAGCTGGGACTTCATGTCTACCTGTACTTGGATGACTGGCTGCTCATGCGCCCCTGTGAATCTGAGGTACTGGCTGGGTGGAGGGTGGATAGGAAAGTAGGCGTTCCGCCAGTCGAGAGCCACGATCCAGACTTGAGGGAGACGGAATGGTGGAGGCAAACGTTTCCATCCTGAACCTGAGGCAGTGCATGTATTGGTTGAGTTTCCTCAGGTCTAGGACAGCTTGAAGACCCCTTCCCCTGCCCCGCTTTCTTCTTTGGAATGAGGAGACACTAGGAGTAAAACCCCTTCCTTTGTTTTCCTGAACCAGCTCCTCCATGGCTCCCAGCTGGAGCAGCGAGGCCATTTCTGTTTGTAAACGGCTCCTGGGAGAAGGACCCTGAAGAGGGATGAAGGAGGGAGGGGGAGCGAGATGAACTGGACGATATAACCGTGGGTGAGGACATATAGCACCCCCATCTACACCCCACCTGTCTTGTGATACCCCGTCCCTCTCCTCCCTTGGGCAAAAGTATCCCCCTGAGATCCCCCCCAACATGCCCCCTCAGAGGCCCCCCAATATCTCCCCTCAGAGACGCCCAATATCTCCTCAGAGAGCCCCCAATATCCCCCGAGACCCCCCGACATCCCCCTCAGAGAGCCCAATATCCCCCTGAGACCCCCGACATCCCCCTCAGAGATCCCCCAATATCCCCCCTGAGACCCCCCGACATCCCCCTCAGAGATCCCCAATATCCCCCCCTGAGACCCCCGACATCCCCCTCAGAGATCCCCCAATATCCCCCCTGAGACCCCCGACATCCCCCTCAGAGATGCCCAATATCCCCGTCAAGAATCCCATATCTCCCTTCAGAGACCCCCAATATCCCCCCTCAGAGACCCCCCCATATCTCCCTTCAGAGACCCCCAATATCCCCCCTCAGAGACCCCCCCACATCTCCCCTCAGAGACCCTCCGAATATGCCCCCTCAGAGACGCCCCATTATCCCCCTTAAAGACCCCCCGACATCCCCCCAAGGCCCCGCCCCCAGTGAGCGCTGGGGCCGGCTCCGGAGCGGTCACTGGCAGCGCGGGAAGCAGCTCGAGGCGGCAGCGCAGGGCGGGGGAGGGGCAGTAACGGCCCCAACGGTCCCGCGGGGAGGGGTGTCTGAGAGGGGCTGTCAGGGGGCTCTGAGGGGGATATTGGGGGGTCTCTGAGGGGATCATGGGGTCATGCTGGGGGTCACTGAGATGGGCTATTGGGCGGTTTCTGAGGGAGGCTGTTGAGGAGTCTCTGGGGGGGGCGTTGGAGGGTCTCTGCGGGGCATGTGGGGGAGATATTGGGGGTCTCTGAAGGGGGATATTGGGGGTGTCTGCGGGAGGATGTTGGGGATCTGAGTGGGGTGTTGGGGGTCTCTGAGGGGATCATGTCGGGAGCATGCAGGGAGTCTCTGAGGGGGGAGGTTGGGAGATATTGGGGTCTTTGAGGGGAGATATTGGGGGTTTCTGAGGGGGGAGGTTGGGGAGATATTGGGGGTCTCTGAGGGGGGAGGTTGGGGAGATATTGGGGGTCTCTGAGGGGAGATATTGGGGGTCTCTGAGGGGGGAGGTTGGGGAGATATTGGTGTCTCTGAGGGGGGATGTCGGGGGGGTTCTGAGGTTGGATATGGGGGCCTCTGTGGGGGGAGGTTGGGGAGATATTGGGGGTCTCTGATGTGGGATGTCTGGGGGTTTCTGAGGTCAGATATTGGGGGTCTCTCGAGGGAGGTTGTGGGTCTCAGAGAGATGTTGGGGAGATATTGGGATATCTGGGGATGTCAGGGGGTTTCTGAGGTCAGATAATGGGGGCCTCTGAGGGGGGAGGTTGGGGAGATATTGGGGGTCCCTGATGGGGGATGTCTGGGGGTTTCTGAGGTTGGATATTGGGGTCTCTCAGGGGGGAGGTTGGGGGTCTCTGAGGTGGAGGTTGGAGAGATATTGGGGGTCTCTGAGGGGGATACTGGGGCGATTATCTTTGTACAGTAACCATCTGCCCCAGCCCCACAGCCTCGACTCAAGGACACTGAGATTGGGGCCCCCATTGCTGCTCAGACACACACACCCCGACAGAGACTGCAGCCCCCATCGCTGCACATGAACAAACCATGGGGAGAAACGCCCTGACCCCAGGAACAGACGCGGGGGCAGGTAAGCTGGATGGGGCAGTGGGTCACGGTGGGACTCAGGACTCCTGGGTTCAGTTCCTGGCTCTGCCACAGACGCTGTGTGTGACCTTGATCATGTTACTTGGACTGTCTCTGCAACATGCAGCCATAGGCGCCAACTTCTCCTAGTGCTGGTGGGGCAAATGGGAGCTGTGGAGGCGGTGCCTGCGGGCAGCGGTGTGCAGAGACCCCGGGCCCCCTCGCCTAGGAGCCGCTGCCAGAGGGGTCTCTGCAGCTTCCCCCCCGCACCCAAACCCCTCCAGCACCTGCACCTCTGCCCCCTCCCACACCCAAACTCCCTCCCAAAATCCGAACCCTCCCCCCTCCCTCACCCAAACTCCCTCCCAGAGCCTCCACCCCTCCCCGCTCCAGCACCCAAACTCCCTCCCAGAACCTGTAACCGTCCCCCCTCCTGCACCCAAACCCCCTCCAGCACCTGCACCTCTGCCCCCTCCCACACCCAAACTCCCTTCCAGAGCTCGACCCCTCACCCCTCCACACCCTAACTCCCTCCCACAGCCTGCACCCTCCCCGCTCCCCGCTCCCCCCACCCAAACACCCTCCCACAGCCTGCACCCCTCCCCGCTCCCCACCCAAACTCCCTCCCACAGCCTGCACTCCTCCCCCTTCCCTCACCCAAACTCCCTCCCAGATCCTGCTCCCCTCCCCGTCCCAAACCCAAACTCCCTAGGAGAGCCTTCACCCTTCCCCCACGCACCCAAACTCCCTCCCAGAGCCTCCACCCCTCCCCCTACCCCCAAACTCCCTCCCGACCCTGCACCCCTCCCCCTTCCAGCACCCAAACTCCCTTCCAGAGCCAGCTCCCCACCCCCCACCCAAACTCCCTCCCCGACCCTGCACCCCTCCCCGCTCCAGCACCCAAACTCCCTCCCAGAACCTGTAACCCTCCCCCCTCCCGCACCCAAACACCCTACCAGAGCCTGCAACCCTCCCCGCTCCCGCACCCAAACTCCCTCGCATACCCTGCACCCTTCCCCCCACCCAAACCCCTTACTAAATCCGACCCCTCCCCCCCACACCCAACCCCCCTCCCAGAGCCTGCACCCCTCCCCCCTCCCCACCAAAACTTCCTCCCGGAGCCTACACCCCTGCTCCCTCCCTCACCCAAACTCCCTCCCAGAGCTCGACCCCTCACCCCTCCCCACCCAAACTTCCTCCTGGAGCCTGCACCCCTCCCCGCTCCCCCACCCAAACTCCCAGAGCTCGACCCCTCACCCCACCTCACCCAAACTTCCTCCTGGAGCCTGCACCCCTCCCCGCTCCCCACCACCCAAACTCCCTCCCAGAGCCTGCAACCCTCCCCCACCACACCCAAATTTCCTCGTATACCCTGCACTCCTCCCCCTTCCCTCACCCAAACTCCCTCGCAGATCCTCCACCCCTCACCCCACCTCACCCAAACTCCCTCCAGAGCCTCCACACCTCCCCCTACCCCCCAAACTCCCTCCCAGATCCTGCTCCCCTCCCCCGTCCCAAACCCAAACTCCCTAGGAGAGCCTTCACCCTTCCCCCACGCACCCAAACTCCCTCCCAGAGCCTCCACCCCTCCCCCCTTCCGCACCCAAACTCCTTCCAGAGCCAGCTCCCCACCCCACCCAAACTCCCTCCCCGACCCCGCACCCCTCCCCCCTTCTGCAACCAAGCTCCCTCCCAGAGCCTCCACCCCTCCCCCTACCCCCCAAACTCCTCCCGACCCTGCTCCCCTCCCCCCTTCCGCACCCAAACTCCCTCACAGATCCTCCCCCCCCTCCCCCCTCGTACCCAAACTCCCTCGTATACCATGCACCCCTCCCCCCTCCCTCACCCAAACTCCCTCGCAGATCCTCCACCCCGAAACCCCCTCCTGCACCCAAACTCCCTCCCAGAGCCTCCACCCCTCCCCCCCGCACCCAAACTCCCTCCCAAAATCCGAACCCTTCTCCCTCCCCACCAAACTCCTTCCCAGATCCTGCACCCCTCCCCACCTGCACACAAACCCCCTCCCAGAACTGCAACCCTCTCCCCTAACCCACCCGAACATCCTCTGAGAACCTGCACCGCTCCCGCCTCCCGCACCCAAACTCCCTCCCAGCGCCTGCACCCCTCCCCTCCCACCGATACTCCTTCCAGAGCCTGCACCCCTCCCCCTCCCACACCCAAACTCCCTCGCATACCCTGCACCCCTCCTCCCCCCCGCACCCAAACTCCCTCCCAGAGCCTGCACCCCTCCCCCCTCCAGCACCGAAATTCCCTCCCAGAGCCTGCACCCCTCCCCCCTCCCGCACCCAAACTCCCTCCAGAGCCTGCACCCCTCCCCCCTCCCACACCCAAACTCCCTCGCATACCCTGCACCCCTCCCCCCTCCCGCACCAAACTCCCTCCAGAGCCTGCACCCCTCCCCCCTCCCACACCCAAACTCCCTCGCATACCCTGCACCCCTCCCCCCTCCCGCACCCAAACTCCCTCGCATACCCTGCACCCCTCCCTCCCCCCCGCACCCAAACTCCCCTCCCAGAGCCTGCAACCCTCCCCCACGCACCCAAACTCCCTCCTAGAGCCTGCACCCCTCCCACCTCCCGCACCCAAACCCCCTCCCAGAGCCTGCACCCCTCCCCCCTCCCACACCCAAACTCCCTCGCATACCCTGCACCCCTCCTCCCCCCGCACCCAAACTCCCTCGCATACCCTGCACCCCTCCCCCCTCCCGCACCCAAACTCCCCTCGCATACCCTGCACCCCTCCTCCCCCCCGCACCCAAACTCCCTCCAGAGCCTGCAACCCTCCCCCCCGCACCCAAACTCCCTCCTAGAGCCTGCACCCCTCCCACCTCCCGCACCCAAACTCCCTCGCATACCCTGCACCCCTCCCCCCCTCACCCAAACCCCCTCCCAGAGCCTGCACCCCTTCCCCCTCCCGCACCCAAACTCCGTCCTAGAGCCTGCACCTCTCCCCCCTCCAGCACCCAACCCGCCTCCCAAAATCCGATCCCTCCCCCCCTCCCTCACCCAAACTCCCTCCCAGAGCCTCCACCCCAAACCCCCTCCCCACCAAACTCCTTCCCAGAGCCTGCACCCCTCCCCGCCTGCACACAAACCCCCTCCCAGAACTGCAACCCTCTCCCCTAACCCACCCGAACGTCCTCCGAGAACCTGCACCCCTCCCCCCTCCCGCACCAAAACTCCCTCCAGCGCCTGCACCCCTCCCCCCCCACCGATACTCCTTCCCAGAGCCTGCACTCCCCCCCACACCCAAACCCCCTCCCAGAGCCTGCACCCTCCCCCACCCCAGAACCTGTACCCATCCCCCCTCCCGCACCCAAACTCCCTCGGCGACCCCCGCATCCAGATTCCCTCCCAGAGCCTGCACACCCTCTCCCCTCACCCACCCGAACGTCCTCCGAGAACCTGCACCCCTCCCCCCCGCACCCAAACCCCCTCCCAGAGCCTGCACCCCTCCCCCACCCCAGAGCCTGCACCCCTCCCCCTTCCCATCCAAACTCCCTTCCAGAGCCTGCACCCCTGCCCCCCACCCGAACCCAAACTCCCTCCCAGAGCCTGTACCCCTCCCCCCTCCCGCACCCAAACTCCTGCGTAGATCCTGCACCCCTCCCCCCACCCACAGCCAAACTATCTCCCAGAGTGTGCACCCCTCCCCCGCCCCCACCCAAATTCCCTACCAGAGCCTGCACTCCTCCCCCACCCAACCCCCCTCCCAAAATCCGACCCCTCCCCCCCCCTCACCCCAACTCCCTCCCAGACCCTGCACCCTTCCCCCCCGCACCCATACTCCCTCCCCGACCCTGCACCCCTCCCCCACCCAAACTCCCTCAGAGACCTGCACCCCTCCCACACCCAAGCTACCTCCCAGAGCCTTGACCCCCTCCCCCCCGCACCCATACTCCCTTCCAGAGCCTGCACCCCTCCCCCCTCCCGCACCCATACTCCCTCCCAGAGCCTGCACCCCTCCCCTCCCCTCACCCAACCCCCCTCCCAAAATCCGACCCCTCCCCCCTCCCTCACCCAAACTCCCTCCCAGAGCCTGCACCTCTCCCCCCACCCCCACCAAAACCCCCTCCCTAAATCAGACCCCTCCCTCCCTCCACCCAAACTCCCTCCCAGAGCCTGCGCCCCTCCCCCCACCCCCACCGAAACCCCCTCCCTAAATCAGACCCCTCCCTCCCTCCACCCAAACTCCCTCCCAGCGCCTGCACCCCTCCCCACCTAAACTCCCTCCCAGAGACTGCACCCCTCCCCACCCAAACTCCCTCCCAGAGCCTGCAACCCTCCCCCTTCCCCACCCAAACTCCTTCCAGAGCCTGCACCCTTCCCCCCTCCCTCACCCAAACTCCCTCCCAGAGCCTGCACCCCTCCCCCCTTCCGCACCAAACTTCCTCCCAGAGCCTGCACCTCTCCCCCCTCCCGCACCCAAACTCCCTCGGAGACCCTGCACCCCTCACCCCTCACCCAGACAACCTCTCAGAGCCTGTACCCCTCCCCCCCAAACTACCTCCCAGAGCCTGCACCTCTCCCCCCTCCCGCATCCAAACTCCCTCGGAGACCCTGCACCCCTCACCCAAACAACCTCTCAGAGCCTGTACCCCTCCCCCCAAACTACCTCCCAGAGCCTGCACCTCTGCCCCCTCCCCCACCCAAACTCCCTCCCAGAGCCTTAGGCATGTATGGTGGCGGGACTTGTCATGTTCTGGGCAACACAAAAAGTTATACAGACCTGCCGCCCCTGCTCTTTGAAGGGATGCGCCAGTGCATCTCCATGCCCATACTCACACCCTGCCTTTGCCCTGGACCTGTACTCAAAACGTTGCCTGTGCACGGAAAGGATACCACCACTGCTAATTGTACTCCCCTTTACACCCCCTTCCCCTGTATGTGCACAACGATGCCTCTCACACTCTGCTCTTGCTCCCCCTTCATTAAACCCACAGACCTCGCTCATCACTCACCTCGCTGCTGACAATCGCCTGGGCAAGACACTCCTGTGCCCTGCTAGTGCTACAGCCTGCACAACACAGCCTCTTCCCTTCATCAGACACATGGTGGGCAGAGATAGGGGCTCAGACACACCAAGAGGGGCAGGGCCCCAGATCTCCTCACATCACAATTGCAGCTCTGCCAAGCGGCTCCATGTGCTCCCTCCCCCATTCAGTACAGCGCCACCTAACCCAGTGAGCACAGCCACAGGGCATGTGGATCATTTCCAGAGGCTATTGCCAGCTCCGGAGGGGGAGGGGGGGGCAGAGTTAAGGTTATGTTGGAGATTTACTTTAACTCAGTATTTCCTGGTTTGCACAAGTCTGAGTTTTGCTGAACTCAATGTTCTGAAAGGACACGTGCTGTCCCCGGCAAGCTTAACTCTGTGTGTATATATAGCTGCAAGGCAGGATATTTTTGAATGTACATTTCAAGACATTCACTTGTAATTAGGCAAAGTTATTGACTTTCCCCCCCCGCATCTAAATTTCCTCATTTGACTAACAATTTTCCTTTCTCAGAATGGCCATATGTCCTCTGGGTAGACTAGCCCAGAAAGTGGAAAAATATCTCTCTCTCCTCTCTCTCTCTCTCTCTCACCCACACCTTCTGCTTGTCCCCCCCAACAGAAATCCCTGATCTACTCACCCCAGCTGTTATTTGGGGGGGGGTTGGGTCAGCTCTGAGCACACCTAACGGATCGGGCCCTGTGCGGGAGGTAGTGGGGAACACTAGGGTTTAGGTGTGACCCAGAACTCCGAGCAGCCAGGGTAGGGCGTGTGGGGAGATACTGTGCAGCACTGAGGGCCACCGCTCCCTATGGAAAGCCTCAGCATCCAGGCTGCAGCCCGCCCCCCTTCCCCGCTGCTGTTCCGCCGGGGTCAGGGGACTCAGGGGAGTGCCACGGCCTCCGCTCCCAGCCAGGATCCCCTGGGAGAATAACATGAAGGGCAAAGGGGTCCAGGAGAGCTGGCTGTATTTTAAAGAATCCTTATTGAGGTTGCAGGAACAACTCATCCCGCTGTGTAGAAAGAATAGTAAATATGGCAGGCGACCAGCTTGGCTAAACAGTGAAATCCTTGTTGATCTTAAACACAAAAAGAAGCTTACAAGAAGTGGAAGATTGGACAAATGA
This sequence comes from Chrysemys picta bellii, assembly GCF_011386835.1. Lineage (NCBI taxonomy): Eukaryota > Metazoa > Chordata > Testudines > Emydidae > Chrysemys > Chrysemys picta. The sequence goes on from NC_088794.1 coordinate 2,607,584, forward strand.
CCAGGGAGGAGTATAAAACTATTGCTCAGGCATGCAGGAGTGAAATCAGGAAGGCCAAATCACACTTGGAGTTGCAGCGAGCAAGAGATGTTAAGAGTGACAAGAAGGGTTTCTTCAGGTATGTTAGTAACAAGAAGAAGGTAAGGGAAAGTGTGGGCCCCTTACTGAATGAGGGAGGCAACCTAGTGACAGAGGATGTGGAAAAAGCTAATGTTCTCAGTGCTTTTTTTGCTCTCTTTTCACGAACAAGGTCAGCTCCCAGACTGCTGCACTGGGCAGCACAGCATGGGGAGGAGGTGACCAGCCCTCTGTGGAGAAAGAAGTGGTTCAGGACTATTTAGAAAAGCTGGACGAGCACAAGTCCATGGGGCCGGAGGCGCTGCATCCGAGGGTGCTAAAGGAGTTGGCTGATGTGATTGCGGAGCCATTGGCCATTATCTTTGAAAACTCATGGCGATCGGGGGAGGTCCCGGATGACTGGAAAAAGGCTAATGTAGTGCCCATCTTTAAAAAAGGGAAGGAGGAGGATCCGGGGAACTACAGGCCAGTGAGCTTCACCTCAGTCCCTGGAAAAATCATGGAGCAGGTCCTCAAGGAATCAATTCTGAAGCACTTAGAGGAGAGGAAAGTGATCAGGAACAGTCAGCATGGATTCACCAAGGGGAAGTCGTGCCTGACTAACCTAATTGCCTTCAATGAGGAGATAACTGGCTCTGGGGATGAGGGGAAAGCAGTGGATGTGTTATTCCTTGACTTTAGCAAAGCTTTTGATACAGTCTCCCACAGTATTCTTGCCGCCAAGTTACAGAAGTATGGATTGGATGAATGGACTGTAAGGTGAATAGAAAGTTGGCTAGATCGTCGGGCTCAATGGGTAGTGATCAACGGCTCCATGTCTAGTTGGCAGCCGGTTTCTAGCGGAGTGCCCCAAGGGTCGGTCCTGGGGCCGGTTTTGTTCAATATCTTCATTAATGATCTGGAGGATGGCGTGGACTGCACTCTCAGCAAGTTTGCAGATGACACTAAATTGGAAGGAGTGGTAGATACGCTGGAGGGTAGGGACAGGATACAGAGGGACCTAGACCAATTAGAGGATTGGGCCAAAAGAAACCTGATGAGGTTCACCAGGGACAAGTGCAGAGTCCTGCACTTAGTACGGAAGAATCCCATGCACTGCTACAGACTAGGGACCGAGTGGCTAGGCAGCAGTTCTGCAAGAAGGACCTAGGGGTTACAGGAGAAGCTGCATATGAGTCGACAGTGTGCTCTTGTTGCCAAGAAGGCTAACGGCATTTTGGGCTGTATAAGTAGGTGTGACAATGCAGTTCTGGCAGGACCCAACTGAGAGTGCCAATTCAGGACAAATTGCTCAAACAGGGCAGTTACAGCCCAAGGCTGGGGTTTCTCCACCTCTAAGGCAAACCAAACCAGCCAGACAAAGAGGACTTTGGTTTCACCCCACTGGCTAACCACAAGTCGCACAAACAACTCCCTTAGACACTCCAGTTTTCCAGTATCACTACCAGTGCCACTCGTTATGGGGACAAATGGTTATGAAAACCAATATCCCAATATACACAAAAAGGTTCTCTCGATCCCAAAGGACCAAGCCCCAGACCCAGGTCAATATACAACTCAGATCTTACCCACAAATCACGCTGTTGCCAATCCTTTAGAATCTAAAATCTAAAGGTTTATTCATAAAAGGAAAAAGATAGAGATGAGAGTTAGAATTGGTTAAATGGAATCAATTACATACAGGAATGGCAAAGTTCTTGGTTCAGGCTTGCAGCAGCGATAGAATAAACTGCAGGTTCAAATCAAGTCTCTGGAACATCCCCCGCTGGGATGGGTCCTCAGTCCTTTGTTCAGAGCTTCAGTTTGTAGCAAAGTCCCTCCAGAGGTGTGAAGCAGGATTGAAGACAAAATGGAGATGAGGCATCAGCCTTATATAGTCTTTTCCAGGTGTAAGTACACCTCTTTGTTCTTACTGTGGAAAATTACAGCAAAATTGAGTCGAGTTACATGGGCCAGTCCCTGCATACTTTGCTGAGTCTGAAGGCATATTTGCCTTCTCTTAATGGGTCCATTGTATAGCTGATGGCCCTTAATGGGCCATCAAGCAGGCTAGACAGAGCTAATCCCAGTTTGTCTGGGATGTCACCCAGAAGCACAGCATAAGTTTGCCATACAGACAGTATAGAGCCAATATTCATAACTTCAACTACGAAACTGATACACACATATAGACAGCATAATCATAACCAGTAAACCATAACCTTGTCTTAGACCCCTCATTTGACCCCCTTTATACAAGATTTGGGTGCCACTACAGGACCTTGGTTGCAACAATGATCTATATAGTCCCAGTTTATGTCAATAATTTCACAGTAGGGGCATTGCCAGCAGATCGAGGGACATGATCATTCCCCTCTATTCGGCACTGGTGAGGCCTCATCTGGAGTACTGTGGCCAGTTTTGGTCCCCCCACTACAGAAGGGATGTGGACAAATTGGAGAGTGTCCAGCGGAGGGCAACAAAAATGATCACACATGACTTACGAGGAGAGGCTGAGGGAACTGGGATTGTTTAGTCTGCACAAGAGAAGAATATGGGGGGATTTGATAGCAGCTATCAACTACCTGAAGGGGGGGTTCCAAAGAGGATGGATCTAGACTGTTTTCAGTGGGTACCAGATGACAGAACAAGGAGCAATGGTCTCAAGTTGCAGAGGGGGAGGTCTAGGTTGGATATTAGGAAAAACTTTTTCACTAGGAGGGTGGTGAAGCACTGGAATGGGTTCCCTAGGGAGGTGGTGGAATCTCCATCCTTAGAGATTTTTAAGGGATGATTGAGTTGGGGATTGGTCCTGCTTTGAGCAGGGGGTTGGACTAGATGACCTCCTGAGATCCCTTCCAACCCTGTTATTCTATGATTCTATGACTCAGTCAGGGGCTCCCCCGTGGAGAGGAGATGCAGGCGCCCCTGCCTGTTACATCCTATGTGGGCAGCAAGTCCCCGGCTGCAGGGCCACCACTGCTGCCCTCTGCTCCAGCCCCCTGGCTGCTACCCTCACACCCTTCCCTGCCTGCTCCGACCTCTCCCCTCCCAGTTCCCGCCCCACTCCTCGCTACCTCCACCACCACCGCCCCCCCCCCCCCCCCCCCGGCTCCCTCACGGCTCTGGCACGGTTAATTAAGGTACTTCCTAACTTCTGAGTTCTTGTCTCTGCACCTTAGGGTCCTTTCCTGTTTTCTCAAGGCTGGGCTCCCGTCCCACACTCCTCTGCTAGGACCTCTCAGGCATGACTCACAGTCCCAGCCGTTATTCCTGCCCTGGATCAGGAGTAGCTGGGAGCTCTTCCCACAGGCAGTGTCCTGCCCTGGTCCCTGAAGGGGACAGGCCGTGTGTGCTGTTCTGCAGTCCCCTCAGCCAGCCTGGCCTGCCCTGGGGCAGCAGTGTTGTCTAATGGGGCCAATGAAAGGCTGTAACCAGCTGCTTTCTTCTTTCCCCATAGTCTGTAGGGGGCCAGGAGAAGACCCAGGCCGACCAGGCTAATCTCCTGGAAGAGGTGGGAGATGTCCCTAAGTGGCTGGAGGCCTCAGAGGAAACCCAGGGGTGGCTGGAAGAGAAGAACCGAGGGCTGCTGGGGAAGGTGGGGCAGATAAGGAACAAGAAGCTACTGCTGAGGTGGGTGAGGTGAAGATGGAGATCTAGGACCAGAAGTGGGAGCTGAGAGCCATGGGGCAGCACTGAGAGCAGGAGCTGAGGGCCAGAAACAAAGCCATGGTCCCCTCAGCAGGAGGTTAGAGCTCACACCTCCCCTTTCCTGGGTCCCTAATGTGGGGTGCTAGGGACTGGGTTGGAATTGCAGCCTGTCACTTTTAAGAAAGCAGTGGGGGGGGAGGGGGGCTGGGGCGTTTTCTGGTCCTGTTTGAAGGCTGGGCCGCTGTAGCAAAGTGTACGTTCAGAGTGCGTCTGGGAAGAGGCAGTGTAAAGCAAGACGGGGCGAGCTGTGTCTCCTGGCCTTAGGGAGCAGCCTGTTTTCTGCCAGCCATTGGCGCTTGTTAGACTTTTGTCTAATAGATTGAAGAGCCTGTTATTATCAAATTCCTGTTCCCCATGCCAGGACTTATAGACTGGGATCAAATCACCCCTTAACCTTAAACTAAACAGATCGAGCTCCTGGAGTCTCTCACTCTAAGGCAGGTTTCTAATCCTTTCATCATTCTCGTGGCTTTTCTCTGACCCCGCTCCAGTTTATCACCAGCCTGCTTGAATGGTGGGCACCAGACCTGGACTCAGGATTCCGGCAATGGTCGCAAAAGGGCCAAATCCATAGGGAGAATCACCTCTCTGCTCCTACTCGAGACTCCCCTGGTTAGTGGTTAAACCCCACATGCAGAACCCTGGCACAGAAAGATCTTCTCTCTTCCCTTCTCCCTGCCCTCATCTTTCCACCCTGTTCCCCCCCCCCCCTTCTCCCTGCAGTGCCGTCGCTTTCACTTGCTCCTTATGGGAAGTCCCAGCATGAAGTGAATCATTAACTCTGGCAGTTCATTTCCCCCTCAGCCCTGACCGTGTGGCCCTATTGCCTGCAGTGGGGTCATTTCCCAGCCCATGGCACAGGAGATTTGGGCCCAGTGACTTCGGCTGGGTCCCTCCTGATCCACAGTGCGCTGAGGCAGACTATCATTGCTGAGCTGTGGTTCTACTCACCTCATGGGCTCCTCTCTCCACTTCACAGCCACCCCACGCCTGTCCCTAGAGAGCCAGTGGGAGATCCATGTCGCCTCCTGGACATTCTCCTGTTTGCACCCCTTCCTGCCTGGGGGGAGCCCCCGACTCATGGCAGATCCATTCCCCGTGCTGTCCCAGACGGGCATCACCTGCTGAGGTTTTCTGAAGGCATCTGATTAGGAGTCACTCGGACTCTCACACTGCCTCTGTTTCATACAAATGCCTGGCCCAATGGGGTCCTCGGCCATGAGTGGGGACTACCGTACTACACCTAATATATACAGTATGGCTCCTGGCACAATGGGGGCCTGGTCCATGACTGGTGCTACCAGAACACCCCAATCCATAATGTACAGTGCCTGGCCCAATGGGGGCCTGGTCCATGACTGGGGCTGATGGGCACTACCGTAATACTTTTGTTTCTGGCCTTCAGCTCCTGCTCTTGCTGCTGCCCCATGGCTCTCAGCTCCCTCAGCTCCCACTTCTGGTCCTAGATCTCCATCTTCACCTCACCCACCTCAGCAGTAGCTTCTTGTTCCTTATCTGCCCCACCTTCCCCAGCAGCCCTCGGTTCTTCTCTTCCAGCCACCCCTGGGTTTCCTCTGAGGCCTCCAGCCACTTAGGGACATCTCCCACCTCTTCCAGGAGATTAGCCTGGTCGGCCTGGGTCGTCTCCTGGCCCCCTACAGACTATGGGGAAAGAAGAAAACAGCTGGTTACAGCCTTTCATTGGCCCCATTAGACAACACTGCTGCCCCAGGGCAGGCCAGGCTGGCTGAGGGGACTGCAGAACAGCACACACGGCCTGTCCCCTTCAGGGACCAGGGCAGGACACTGCCTGTGGGAAGAGCTCCCAGCTACTCCCGATCCAGGGCAGGAATAACGGCTGGGACTGAGTCATGCCTGAGAGGTCCTAGCAGAGCAGTGTGGGACGGGAGCCCAGCCCTGAGAAAACAACAGGAAAGGACCCTAAGGTGCAGAGTCAAGAACCCATAAGTTAGGAAGTACCTTAATTAACCGTGCCAGAGCCGTGAGGGAGCCAGGAAAGGGGGGGGGGTGCGAGGAGCGGGGCGGGAACTGGGAGGGGGTAGCTAGGAGCAGGTAGGGAAGGGTACAAAGAGGGGTAGCAGCCAGGGTGATGGGGCTGGAGCAGAGGGCAGCAGTGGTGGCCCTGCAGCCGGGGACTTGCTGCCCACACAGGATGTCACAGGCAGCAGCGCCTGCATCTCCTCTCCACGGGGGAGCCCCTGATGAGTCCTGGCTGGGAGTGGAGGCCTTGGCACTTCCCTGAGCCCCCTGACCCGGGCAGAACAGCAGCAGGAAGGGGGGCTGCAGCCTGGATGCTGGGGCTTTCCATAGGGTACGTCGCCCGCTGTGCTGCACATTATGTCCCCACACGCCCTACCCTGGAATCAGGGTCCTGGCCTGGGCACATCCCTGGGGAAGGAAGTGCTGGAATAGGGTCGTATCCCATTAATTACTTGCTGAGCCCTCTATTGGCATTGACCCTATTCTGTGTTTAGAGCTGTCGTTAGTATATAGCTGGGCCGGCATGTTTGTGTGCTGTTAGCAAAGCGTCCGTTCAGAGTCAGTCTGAGAAGAGCCAGTTTAAAGCAAGACGGGGTGAGCTGTGTCTCCTGGCCTTAGGGAGCAGTCTGTTTTCTTTCTCTCTGTGTTTGGTAATTCTGTGTTATTGCTGTGGATTCTAAGCAGTAAAGTTGTGTGATGCTGCAGTCTTCCCATGGTATTTCTGTTCTGATCTAATCTCTCTGTGTGTGCCGGGAACATAACAGACAAAGTTGGTGACAAGGATGAGATTCAATAAATAAATAGGAGGGAGAGTACAGATAAAATAGCTGCATATGGCCGTACACATAGTTTTCAATTCAATAAAAAAGAGGAAGATTTTACATGTACTCAGAGACTTGAGCCATATCTTTATGCAAATGTTCAAAGCTATGGGAAAAAAAACAAGGAGTACTTGTGGCACCTTAGAGACTAACACATTTATTTGGGCATAAGCTTTCGTGGGCTATAACCCACTTCATCAGATGCATGCAGTGCCACAAGGACTCCTCAGTTTTTTTGCTGATACAGACTCACACGGCTACCACTCTGAAAGCTATGGAAGATACTGATAAACAAAGGGCTGTTTTCTTCACATTGGTGGGGGGAAACCTTATTGACACAGTGCTTAAAGACTTACCTTTTCCACCAAGAACCTGGGGAGCTGGAGAATAGGGACACAGTAGAGATTACAGAGACATTAAGGCCCAGGCAGCATGGATCTCCCACTGGCTCTCTAGGGATGGGCCTGAGGTGGCTGTGAAGAGGAGGGAGGAGCCCGTGGGGTGGGTAGAACCGCAGCTCAGCAATGACTGTCTGCCTCAGACCACGGTGAATCAGGAGGGACCCAGCTGAAGTCACTGGGCCCATATTTCCTGTGCCGTGGGCTGGGAAATGACCCCATTGCAGGCAATAGGGTGTCCTGATCCGACCTGAGGGGGAAATGAACTGCCAGAGTTAATGATTCATGTCATGCCTGGACTTCCCGTAAGGAGAAAGTGAAAGCGAAGGCACTGCAGGGAGTGGGGGAGGGGTGGAAAGATGAGGGCAGGGAGAAGGGAAGAGAGATGATCTTTCTGTGCCAGGGTTCTGCATGTGGGGTTTAACCATTAACCAGGGGAGTCTCGAATAGGAGCAGAGAGGTGATTCTCCCTATGGATTTGGCCCTTTTGCGACCATTGCTGGAATCCTGAGTCCAGTTCTGGTGCCCACCATTCAAGCAGGCTGGTGATAAACTGGAGCGGGGTCGGAGAAAAGCCACGAGAATGATGAAAGGATTAGAAACCTGCCTTAGAGTGAGAGACTCCAGGAGCTCGATCTGTTTAGTTTAAGGTTAAGGGGTGATTTGATCCCCATCTATAATTACTGGCACAGGGAACAGGCATTTGATAATAACAGGCTCTTCAGTCTGGCAGTGAAAGGTCTGACAAACCCCAACGACTGGAAGTTGGAGCTAGACAAATTCCGACTGGAAATAAGGCACAAAGTTATAACATTGAGGGGAACTAACCACTGGAACAACTTACCAAGGGCTGTGGTGGGTTCTCCTTCGCTGGCAGTTTTTAAATCAAGACAGGATGTTTTTCTAAAAGCTCTGCTCCAGTTCAACCAGGAATGAATGGACAGCCGTTCTCTGGCCTGTGTGACCCAGGAGCTCGGACTAGATGATCATGGGGATGGGGGGAAGTGGGACTTGGAATCTAAGAAATTGAACTTACACTAGTGCCAGTCACTGCACTTTGAAAGCCCCGTGCTCTGAGCCACTATTGTGGGTGTGTTTATTTCGCTCCTTGGCATGACACCTCATTGAGTTAATGAAATTTCCGGCTGTGATCTCAGCTTGTACCTCACTAAAATGTCATGAGATCGGATTAACAGCAGGCGGTGGTTTAAAAATAATTAATTTGGGGTTCTTTTTATTTGCCTTCTGGATTTTGAACCTTTAGGGAGTCACGTTTTCAATTTCTTCTGCACATCTCAGAAGGCTAGAAATGTAGCTTTTAGTTAGGAAGTGGGAGGAAACAAGTGAGATTCTCCCACCATCACATGACTCCAGAGCTGGGGCTTCAAGAAAAACGGAGTTGGCAACACACATCTTTTCTTTGCAACCTTTTCTCAGCTCCCTATTGAGATCCTGAAGTCCCTCTGTCTGTCTGGAACAGCTTCCTCAGTGCATGAGATATGATCAGCCCCTAGTACCTATATCTGATGGTGGGTCCCATCTAAGGGAGTGTGATCCACCGTTTCACTGAGGTCACTGCCCATCAAGAGAGCATCTTCCTTGCCTGGAGTATGGGAGCGGCCAGTTCTGAGATGGGCCCACTCTACAATGTTTCCTTTACGTCATGTCTTTATGTAATTGAGGCAGCAACTGTGGCCTCAAGATATTCTATGTGGGTTCTGAGGGCTGCCAACATTTCACATGAAACTTAGTTTGATTGTACGAGAACAAAACTAGATGCTGTTGGTTAATTTTGAAAAATTCCTGCAGCAAGATTCTTGCTTATGTGGCAACAGCCTTTGGCTAAATAACTCCAAGGTTCAGTGCTGATATGATTGTCAGTTCCGGGAATGGGTGTCACCTCGTTAATTGCACATGTGCAAAAGATAATTGTAATACATTGTTAATGATTAAATCAGGGATTACCGTGGAGGTGTGTTTGCTAGGTATGAAATAGAGGCAACAACATCCCCAGATCAGCTTAGTTCTTGTCAGTCAAATCAGCTCAATTTGAGACAAGCCTTGGAATTTGAAATCAACTATGTCCACCAAAGTGGGTGGAATTTTCCTGTTTGCTGTAATGATCGCAGCATAAGCATTCCCCCCACCCCCCATCACTCTCACACCTTTTTTAGAAAGATTCCCCAACCCGGGCTGCACTTTTCGGTGGCCACCATCTCCACAAGAAGCTTGGCTCCTGCTCAGGTCTTCACTGTTCCTGTGAACGTTAAGTGGCAGATACAGGACAGGCGATCCTCTGGTGTTTGCAGCCCTGCAGGATGAGCCCTGACAAAGGGGGACGTGGTGATTCCTTCAAGGGCAGTTTGCTGAGGGACACAACGAAAAAAATTCAAGGGTGCTGGCAGCATCCCCGGAGCAGCTGGAGATGGTGACGTACCACCTCTGAGCCCGAGAAACAAGCCCTGACTGACATGATCGCATCAGGATGCAGGCGTGGGCCGACGAGCAGCAGCCGCAGAGCTTTCGGATGTGCACAGTCACGTTCCCAGACTGGGCAGTGTACTCACCCCAGCCCTCCCGCACAGGGACGCCGGAACGAGAGCTGCCCTGGCAGTGGATACGCCAGTGGTAATCGCACTGTGGAAACTCACGAGGCCGGATTGCTGCTGGTCCGTGGAAGATCATTTGGGTGTTGGAAAATCCACCGTGGGGCTGTTGCCATGCAGGACAATTAGTCGTCTCCTGCTCCGCGGGACTGTGACCCGGGAACGCCCAGGACAGGCTACAGAGGCAGAAGCAGCTGCCCAGGGGCCAAGGTTTTCTTGATGTCTGTGGCCCTGAGTCTCCCATAATCTTCACTCACACGTTGGATCTGATCGGTCATTCATACCAACCTATGCCTGCGTCCAGACTTCCAACACCTAGCCCCGGCCCCAGAGAAGAACTTACCCTAGTGGAAAGCAACAGAGGGTCCTGTGGCACCTTTAAGACTAACAGAAGTACTGGGAGCATAAGCTTTCGTGGGTAAGAACCTCACTTCTTCAGATGCAAGAGGTGAGGTTCTTACCCACGTTAGCTTATGCTCCCAATACTTCTGTTAGTCTTAAAGGTGCCACAGGACCCTCTGTTGCTTTTTACAGATTCAGACTAACACAGCTACCCCTCTGATACTTACCCTAGTGGGTAGATATACACAGTGGGTGGGGAAACAGAGTCACCTCTAGTGTTCCTAAAATGGTATTTTCCCCTCCCCGGCATTCTCCACAAATGGATGGAATAGAAAAGACGGATGGGGGGGGGCCTGTTCTCCCTCTCTTATGACACCTGAACTAGGGGTCATTGACGGAAGCCTTTCCCGCGCAGCATGAGCTTGGCCTGGGGAACTCCCTGCCACTGCATGCTGCTGAGGCCAGATTCAGTGGATTGGAGTGGGGGGCTGGGAGCCAGGACTCCTAGGTTCTATCCCCAGCTCGGGGGGGGAAGGGGAAGTCTAGTGGTTAGAGCAGGGGGGCTGGGAGCCAGGACTCCTGGGTTCTATCCCGGCTCTGGGAGGGGAGTGGGAGCTGGTAGATTAGAGCAGGGTGGGGGCTGGGAGCCAGGACTCCTGGGTTTTCTCCCCATCACTGCACAATAAGGGCTCTGATCTCAGCTGGGGTCTGTTTAGTGCTTTGGGGGTCATTATTCACTTGCATGTTCATTATCGCCCCTCCCATTCACCTATCCCTGTCTCCTCCCGAGACCCCTCCTTTAATCTCCACCCCGCCTTTCCCCCACGCAATAGATTCTACAGGCCACAGGGTGCTCCACGGTTCCTTGTAGACCCCGTGGCCAAGCAAGACCAGATTTCGGAGCCTTTCAGGTCTGCTTCCCCCTGGAGGCAACATCACTGGTGTTCTGGCATCACAGCCTGTCACCAGCCCCCTGGGTGACAGCGGCTGGGTCTCTCAGAAGCCAGCCCGTCTCCCCTTCCTGCCGACCCACGCTGAGTTCACGCGCTCGGCCCTGCTGGCATTTCCCACAGGGAGGTGTCACCCGCTCAGCCTCTGGGCTCCCTTTGGGTTCTCCGGTTCCTCCCTCGCTCTGGGCCAGTTTCGGCTACTCCAGTAACGAGCCAGTCGTTCCACCCCAGATGGTTACATGGCGCACACCCCTCTCGTGGCTCCTGCCTCAGCTTTTTAACCTTCATTGCAACCACTGGCTAGCCGTGCAAAGTCCGGAGGGAAACTGAGGCATGCAGTGGTGTCGTAGAAATATGACCGAAAAGTCCCACATCGTCACAGTAGAGTCTGAATATTTTCTCAGATCTTATTGGCCCACTTCCCACAGGCCTGGAAACGCCAAGGCCTGGAAATCTACCCTAAGAATCAAATGATTCACGGATGTCAGGAGCAAATGCACCTGCTGCTCGCAAAGACATGATCACAAATCCAGTCCTGCAGTGTTCCTGCCATGCCCACATCCTCCTCTGCCAGGCAACTTGTGTAACAGCATCACCCAGGGACCAGCCTCCAGGACAGGCCACTTCCTTGTCTCGCTGTCGCAAACCAGGGGGATGGCAGTTCGAGTTCAGGGCGAAAGGTCGGCCTGAGATCCAGAGCCGTTGAGTCTCAGGCCAGAAGAACCCAGCAGGAAACACAGGCCACTGGCCAGCGAATTTCACCCCATTCCCACTTTACTGAAGTCAGTGACTTGCATCATCTTCCAGAAACGTAGTGGGCCTCCTGTCTTTACCTGAAGCCCTCTAGCGACGGAGGGTGCAACACATCCCCGGGGAGTGTGTCCCAGTCACCCTTCCTGTTAACAATCCGGTGTCTGATTTCCAGTCTGAATAGGTCTGGCTTTAATGCCTGGTTGTTGGTCCTTACCCGGCCTGTCATGGACTCACAGGTTGTGCCCACTCTTGGCCCGTACGGTCCCTGGGGGGACCCCCCTTCAGCGTGACAGCCCTTCTCGGGGGTCCACTCTCTCTCGGGGGTTAAGTCCCTCAGCCTCCTGGAGCCGCACCTCTCTGAGCCTTAGCACACTTGTCTCTCACCGTGGGCCCCCTCAGGGAGTCCCCTCACTCGGGACCCCCACTCCCGTTCTCTAGCCCAGAGTGACTCTCAGCCAGTGTAACACAGGATGGTTTATTGAGTGTCTGAATCCAACACAGGAAACTCTCAGGGCCTCAGGCCTGGCCTCCCTCAGCACCGTACATCTAAGTCAGGGGTTCCCAAACTCCTGGGGGTTTGCACAACGTTACAGGGGGTTCACCAGAAAAAATTCCCTAATGGCGGCCAGAGGACCCCGGGTATGGGAGGCAGCAGGTGGGACCCAGTTGCAGGGCAGACAGCCTGAGCCCCATGGAGCGCTGAGCAGGCAGCCGAGCCCTGGTCAGCACAGGGCTGGCAGCCCGAGCCCCATGGAGAGTGAGGTGGGGCAGTTGGAGCCAGCAGCCCAAGCCCCAGAAGTCAGCAGGGACCAGCAGCCAGAGCTCAGTGGAGTGCTGAGCGGGCAACCTGAGCCCCGGTCAATGGGGTCCAGCAGCCCGAGCCCCACAGAGTGCAGAGCCGGCAGCCTGAGCTCCGTGGTGGGCAGAGTGGCAGCTGGGACCCCGTCAGACGGGAGAAGTTGGGCGACATGAAGGGCAGAGTGAGCAGGAGCCACGCTGTACATGGGGAGTGGTCCAGGCTAATTTGTCCCTCGTGGGGCACCCCCCTAGGGACAGCCCTGGTGGCAGAAGAAAAGGTGTTTGCGCGCCAAACCAGCCGGAAGCATGTTGTAGCCAGTGTAGCAGTGTCATTCTCTCTGGAGTGCTGTTTTTCTTCAGTGAGACGTGAGTGAAGCTTCTCAGTTTCTAGTTTGTTGGTTGTTAGCAGTCTCTCTGGGTTGTTTTTATTAGAACTTTTGTCCACAAGTTCAATGGATAAGTGGCTGAAAAAGGAAAGTGTAAAGACGCAAGAATCAGCTAGTGTTTCCTCAAATCCACACTATGGAAAATCTAAGTCTACTGTTTGTACGTTATGTGAATGAAGGTCTGGTTGAAGAAGACTTGTATGTTCTTCCAGTGGTCGGCAAAACAACAACTGGAGAGGATATCTTCAATCTGGCTAATGCATATTTTCAAGAAAAGGAAATAGATTGGTCTTGTTGCCTAGGCATTTGCACTGATGGGGCCACATCAATGATGGGGAAGTATCCTGGATTTGTAGCTCGAACAAAAAAGGTTGCATCAAATGTCTCTTGGACTCGTTGAAAAAACAACAAGGAGTCTGGTGGCACCTTAAAGACTAACAGATTTATTTGGGCATAAGCTTTCGTGAGTAAAAACCTCACTTCTTCGGATGCATAGAGTGAAAGTTACAGATGCAGGCATTATATACTGACACATGGAGAGCAGGGAGTTACTTCACAAGTGGAGAACCAGTGTTGACAGGGCCAATTCAATCAGGGTGGATGTAGTCCACTCCCAATAATAGATGAGGAGGTGTCAATTCCAGGAGAGGAAAAACTGCTTCTGTAGTGAGCCAGCCACTCCCAGTCCCTATTCAAGCCCAGATTAATGGTGTTGAATTTGCAAATGAATTTAAGTTCTGCTGTTTCTCTTTGAAGTCTGTTTCTGAAGTTTTTTTGTTCAATGATAGTGACTTTTAAATCTGTAATAGAATGACCGGGGAGATTGAAGTGTTCACTTACTGGCTTATGTATGTTACCATTCCTGATGTCTGATTTGTGTCCATTTATTCTTTTGTGGAGGGACTGTCCGGTTTGGCCAATGTACATGGCAGAGGGGCATTGCTGGCACATGATGGCATATATGACATTAGTGGATGTGCAGGTGAATGAGCCCCTGATGGTGTGGCTGATGTGGTTGGGTCCTCTGATGCTGTTGCCAGAGTAGATATGGGGACAGAGTAGGCAACGAGGTTTGCTACAGGGATAGGTTCCTGGGTTGGTGTTTCTGTGGTATGGTGTGTAGTTGCTGGTGAGTATTTGCTTCAGGTTGGGGGGTTGTCTGTAAGCGAGGACTGGCCTGCCTCCCAAGGTCTGTGCCAGCAATGCCCCGTGCTTCTGAACGACCCGTCGGGGTACCCGATCGCAGCTGGAGTCAGGGGATCAAGCCAGGACTCCTCCTCCTTAGCAGCGGGGTGGTTCATTGGGCACATTACTGTATCACACGGCCTCTCTCCTGCACCAGGGGGCGCTACTGTTTCCAGCCAGCTGCTGGCTTCGTCCCAAACAGACGCCCTCACGTTCCCCTTCCGACCCACTGCAAACAGAGACGCACAAAGCGGGGACTTGGGGTGCAAAATTGCTGCGATGCAGCCACCTCTAGGGCAGGACATCTGGGGAACAGCCACATACAACACCGCACAGGGACAGCTCATCTGGCACTGAGATGCAGCCACCTCTGGTGCAGGGCACCTGGGGAACGGCCACACAGCTGGGGCACTGGGGATAGCCCTGACTGCCAGGGGTGGAGTCTGCCCTCATGCTAGTCCCTGCAGCCCCCTGGGAGGTCTCCCCCCAAGCACGATCCCACCTGGACCCTGTTGGGCGAGCTCTGCTGGGGGCGCTCCAAGGCGGGATTCGTGTGGCCCCTGCCAAGGGGTGGGCAGGTGGCGAACAGCCCCATAAACCCAGCGTGACCTCCCCCCGCCACCCCCCACCGTTCCCAGAGAAGGAGGGTCTAACCCTAGACCCAGCCACGGCCCATCCCCTGCTGGGGATCTCGCCGGATGGGAAGCAGGTGAAACGCGGGAGTTTCATAAAGACTGTCAGCGCCAGCCCGAGGAGCTGGTCCTCCCAACGCTCCGATCCGCCTGCTCCCCTTCCACAGCGCCCCCATCCATCCCATCTTCGACCCCGGCTGGCACGACACCGGGCACCCGCGGCCCCTCCAGATCCCGGGACCCGCTGGCCAGCGCCGGCCACGTCCGCAGCCTGGTTCATGATCTGGGCATTTGGGGGCGGGGGGGGCGACGGTCGGGCGCTGCCACGTTCGCAACTCAGCAGCTGCCCACAACCACCCTGCGGCTCTGACGTAATCTCAGCGCCTGGCACACGGGGACAGCCGGGCGAAAGGCCAGCGGCTTCCCAAACCCTGGCTCCCGGGGCCGGCTCTGGTAGAGAGTCGCTGGCTCAGGCCCGGGCCACTCACAGGAGACCCGTTTTCGGTGGATCGTCCCGAGAAAACACACGGAGAACCCGAACATTTTCAAGATGGGGCATTTGTCAGGGGAGGGGCTGTATCTCCTGACCCCCTGGATTAGCTCACTGGACATTTGCACCCCAAATGATATCCAGTGCCTACTACCGGCCTGGCAGATTTTGGGGGGGCAGGATCTACAGAACCCCTTAATTACAGAACCCCAATTTACCACCCCAAATTCTAGCCAGTGCCTACAACTGGCCAAGGTTTTTTTGGGGGGCAACAATCTGAACCCCCTAGACTAGACCCCCAAATTTGCACCCTAAAGTCTATCCAGAGCAGGCCAATTTTATGGGGGGCTGTATCTCCTGAACCCCTGGACTAATCAACCCCAAATTTGCACCCCAAATTCCACCTGGCGCCTCCTCCCAGCACAGCAATGTTCAGGTCGATCTGACGCAGCGTGTGGATTTTAGACCCGTTTGAGGTGTGACCTTGCTGCAGAATTTGGGAGACGATCATAAATAGGCTGCAGCTAGGCGTGAGTTGGCTTTGGGGGAGCTGAGCCCCACTTTCCTCTCTGTGAAGGGGGCAGGGCAGAGCCCACAGCCTGGAGCTGCTGGGGCCTTTCACGCTTTCGAGTTCCTGCGCTACGCAATCAGATACTAAACCCAGTGGCCAGTGGCGGGCCCGGCAGCTCCGTTGCCCAAACGCTCTGCAGCGAAGGGAGATCGGAGTAATCGCCCCCTGGTCCCTTTATGCGCCAACGAAGCCGCGTGCGTGATAGAAACAGGAGTTCATGGTAGGAATTAGTGAACAAAGCAGTTTTGTCTCCGGCTTCTGACAAAGATTTTTTTCCTCTGGTTTAAAAACAAAGAAAACCGCAGAACAGAAACTGGAACAAAATAATCAGACAAAAACACTTTCAGAAATGTGGCCATTCCCCTCCCACGGCTGGGGAGAGAACCCAGGCGTCCTGGCTCCCAGCCCCCCCGCTCTCTCCCCTAGTCCCCACTCCCCTTCTCATGGATGGGGAGAGAACCCAGGAGTCCTGGCTCCCAGGCCCCCCTGCTCTAACCCCTAGTTCCCACTCCCCTCCCATGGATGGGGAGAGAACCCAGGAGTCCTGGCTCACAGTCCTCCCCCCCCCACCACAGTGTCATGACACCCCCTCGGGGTCAGTGGATCCCTGTGCAGAGGTGGGCTCTGGTGGGGCCCCGTTTCCCTGCGGGCCCCCAGACACAGGCTCCGCTCCTGGGGTCTCCTCCGGGGTCATGGGCCGATTCCGCTTGAAGAAGCCGAACTGGGGAAGAGAGAAGAGGGGGGCAGGGGTGTTAGACGGAGGGCGGCTGATGGACGGACAGACAGGCCGGTGTCAGGCCAGCCAAAGAGCTGGGGAGGGGACACGCACCTTATACAGGAGCCCGACCATTACGACGAGAAGCAGGATGCCCCCAATGGAGCTGCCAATAATCACCGGGACTGGGTTGAAATGGGAAATTAACTCTACCTCCGTGGTGATCTGAGGAGAGACATAGTTAGGGGAGAGAACCCAGGAGTCCTGGCTCCCAGCCCCCCATGCTCTAACCCACTAGACCCCGCCCCCACCCAGAGCCAGGAGAGAACCCAGGAGTCCTGGCTCCCAACCCTAACCCACCAGACCCCCCGCCCCGCCAGAGCCAGGAGAGAACCCAGGCGTCTGGGCTCCCGGTACCTGGCTATACTGGAATTCCTCTGGCTGGATCTGGAAGTATTTGGTCTCGTCGATGCTGACAGCAGCTTCACTGCGGAGCTGGAGCCTGCGGGCCTCCAGCTGGAGGACAGACGGACAGAGAGGGGGGTAAGGGGGGGTACAGCGGGGGGCACCATGGCCCCATCGCTCCAACAGCGGGCGCCCCCCACCGGACGTACCTTAGCGCCATCCTCCGGCCTGTACAGCTCCCCGGAGAAGTTAAATCTGCGGGATTCTCCACGGGCCAGAGAGGCCACCTGACACCGGACCCGGGTGCAGACAGACGCCCCTAGACACCCGCGCTGGGAGCAGAGGGAACCAGAGTCAGACTCCACCACCTGTCCCAAAGCGCGGTGAGACAGACGCTCCTCCCCAGAGGGGCCGCATCCCAACGCCGGGCGAGGGGTCCCCGACCCCGTGTGCCCAGCCCTCCCCCCTCCCCCACCCCAGAGGGGCCATATCCCAGTGCCAGGTGAAGGGTCCCCGTGTGCCCAGCCCCCCCTTCCCCACCCCAGAGGGGCCACATCCCAGCGCTGGGCGAGGGGTCCCCGTGTGCCCAGCCCCCCCCGCACACACACACACACACACACACACACAAAGGGGCCACATCCCAGCGCTGGGCGAGGGGTCCCCGTGTGCCCAGCCTCCCCCACACACACACACACACCCAAAGGGGACGCATCCCAGCGCTGGGCGAGGGGTCCCCATGTGCCCAGCCCCCACCACCCACCCAGAGGGGCCATGTCCCAGCACCAGGTGAGGGGTCCCCACGTGCCCAGCCCCAGAAGTGGCTGCATCTCAGCTCTGATCTTACTGTCACTGGTTCCTTTGGGGTCTGGGTTGCAATCCCCATTCGGAGCGTCAGGGGTGGGGTGCATGTGAACTCCTGTTCCTACCAGGGAATGGAGAAGGTTATTCAAGGAGAGAACCCAGGAGTCCTGACTCCCAACCCCCTAGACCCCACTCCCCTCCATCCCACTCACCCCACTGCTGAGGTTCACGGATACGTCCCAGATGAAGCCAAGTTCGGCCCGGATGGGGAGTTCAAAGGTCACAGCGACGGGCACAGTAGGGGGCCCTAAATTCTGCACCTGGGAGGGGGGAGAAGAGGGACGGAGTTAAAGGAGGGGAAGAAAGATGGGACCTCGGTGTACATAGATATCACTGCACCGAGCATGTCCGGTCTCAGCCCCGCCCGTCTCAGCCGACGCGCCGGCTCCGTCACCTGGTAGCGGTGGGCAATGGCGCGGCGCTCCGGCATCTCCGACGAGACGCTGACGTAGGTGCTCGACTCCAACCTGGGGGAGACGTGGGGGCGTCAATGTCTGTGCTGACCCCAGCCCCCCCATGGAAAGGGGCCTGCTGGGGCATGAGGAGTGGGGAGGGGGAAGGGAGGAGGGGATGCGGGGAAATCGGGGGGTGGTACCCCGTCACGACGACCCCGACCGGGTGCAGAACCGGCAGCTCCTGCGTGGCTGCGTTGTCCGCCAAGGTCCCGTTCTCGTTCTGACTGCAGGGGAAAGAGGGAAAACTGGATCGGCTCAGCCCCATGGCGGGACCTGCCCCCCACCCCCGCACAGCCCCACCCCATCTGGGCCGGGGACCTCTCCCCCCACAGCTGGCAAACATCTGTGTGCCGAGAGGGAAAGGGGAGCAGAGGCAGTGGGGGGTGGGGATGGAGGGATAGAGGAGGGACGTACGGACATGTGTTGGTGGACAGAGGGAGGGATGGAGGGATGGGGGGGATAGAGGAGGGACGGACGGACGTGTTTTGGTGGATGGAGGGAGGGGTGGAGGGATGGTGGGCAAGAGGAGGGATGGACGGACGTGTGTTGGTGGACAGAGGGAGGGGTGGAGGGATGGGGGGATAGAGGAGGGACGGACGGATGTGTGTTTGGGGCGGAGGGAGAGGTGGAGGGATGGGGGTTAGAGGAGGGATGGACAGACGTGTGTTGGGGGGCGGAGGGAGGGCTGGAGGGGTGGAGGGATGGAGGTTAGAGGAGGGACGGACGGATGTGTGTTGGGGGCGGAGGGAGGGCTGCAGGGGTGGAGGGATGGGGGGGTTAGAGGAGGGATGGACAGACGTGTGTTGGGGGCGGAGGGAGGGCTGGAGGGGTGACGCTGTGTGGAATACGTCAGAGATGTATTGTGTGATTATCGGTATTGTATCACTGCGAGGAATCTGCGCAGAGATGCCATGTTCGGTGTCAGCGAAAACGTCATGATTTGCCAAGGATGATGATGTTGTTTATAGGCGTATATCACCTTTGTACGGTGAGTTACAGGTAGGTGCGGTGTCTCTGTATTTCCAAACCTGTGCTGTGTGTCTGGGTGACACCCCCGGACAGATTGGCAGCAGCACGGCCTGGCCTGCTCCATGGCCCATCAAGGGTCGTCAGCTGTACCATGGACCCATGGCGAGAGGCCAAGGGATGCACCTAGGAGCCCGCAGCACATGTAGGGACAGGCCTGTGGACAGGGGCTGCGCGGCGTCTCCAGGCCCATGTGCTGCGAGCTCGTGTTTGGGACGAGGATGTACGAGCCGCAATGCAAAGGAGAGAAAAATGTAGCTGCAGCTTCTCTATGTTGTCTCCAATCCTGCTTCCCACCTCTGGAGTCACTTTCCTCTGAGCAAGGACTGACTGACCCATCCCAGCGGTGGGTGACTCCAGAGGGACTTTCTAGCCAGCAACCTCACCAGCGCTGCTAAGAACCTGATCTGTGGACTTGGAAATCGCTGTAGGTCTCTGAAGGGTTTACCATTTCACATCGCGCTTCCTGGTCTCTCTTTTCTAACAAACCGTTAGTTTTACAGACTAAAGGATCGGCCGGCAGGTTGGTATTTTGGGTAAGATCCACCTAACACTGACCTGGCAATGTGGCTGGCCCTAGGGTCAGAAGAACATTTTGTAGAGTGAGCAGAGTTTTTAGATAACTTCTCGCTGGACTGGACCTAGGTGCTGGTTGGGAGCCAGAGACTGGAATGCAGTAAAGGGGGCTGTCTGATTGCTTTTTTCAGCTTCTCGATAACCAGTGTGGGGGATCAGGGAGCACCGTGTGTAACGGGTTGGGGAGTCTAACCCACCAGTCTTGGGAGGATCTGCTCTCCCTTCTGCAGCCTGCCCTGACCTTGGCATTCCCAGTGTGGGCTGCCCCAGGCACCCTGGACACACAAGGGATGGATGGACGTGTGTTATGGATGGACGTGCTGGGGATGGATGGCAGGGGAGGTGGATTGATGGATGGGTGGATGGACGTGTGTTGGGGATGATTGGATGGATGGGGATGGACAGATGGATGGACGTGTTGGGGATGGATGGATGGATGGATGGATGGATGGATGGATGGATGGATGGCAGGGGAGATGGATGGATGGACGGATGGATGGGATGGATGGCAGGGGAGAGGGATGGCTGGACGGATGGATGGGATGGATGGCAGGAGAGATGGATGGAAGGTGGAAGGTGGAAGGATGCGTGTGGGGATACCCCTTTCCCTTGGCTTTCCCATCCATCTCCCCCAGACACACTGTGGGGTCCCTTCCCTTGCTCCTCCCCCAAGCCAGGAACGCACCAGGCAGCTCGGACAGTGAAGGAGGCTGGGTCGTCCCCCCAGCTGGTGACAGAGGAGACGTGGAAAGAGAGACGGAGGAAAACCTGCAGGAGGAGACCAGAGAAGGATGAGACTCGGTGCAGGGCGCAGACACGGGGTGCCGAGACCGGGCGCGCTCAGTGCACGGACACCCCCCGTTACCTTCGTTCTCTCCCCGCAAGGCCGGGGGGCTGAGCTTGCAGGAGCTGTTGAGGACGGACAGATGGCCGGGAGCTCCGGGCACGTCGCAAACCAGAGAGACCGGCCAGTGGGACTGGGAACATGGGAGAACAAGGGCTAGTTAGTGACAGCGCTCCTCACTCCTGACCCGCAGCCCCCTGCTAGCCCAGTCCTGCCCCCCAGCTCTGCCAGTGCCCCTCACTCCCGACCCGCAGCCCCCTGCTAGCCCAGTCCTGCCCCCCAGCTCTGCCGGTGCCCCTCACTCCCGACCCGCAGCCCCTGCTAGCCCAGTCCTGCCCCCCAGCTCTGCCGGTGCCCCTCACTCCCGACCCGCAGCCCCTGCTCTCGCAGCCCTGCCCCCCCAGCTCTGCCGGTGCCCCTCACTCCGGACCCACAATCTCCCGATACCTGCAGGACAGAGCCCCCCCGGAAGGACAGCCCTGGGGGGTACTGGATCGTCAGCACCGGCCCATAAGCCATTTCGCCCGCGTTCTCCAGCTGCACCGTCAGGTTGAGTGGGAAATGGGGGCTCAGTCTGAGACCTGGGGAGCTGGAAAGCACAAACTCCGTCCATTCTGACCTCGCTCAGTGGGGGGCACTGTGGGGGGCGGAGTGCTGGCGGGGGGGGGGGTTCACTCACCCCGAGAAGTTGAAGGAGACGCGCAGGTCGGCCACGCACACCTCGTCCGGCCCACAGTTCTTCTCAAAGGGAACCTGCGAGGCCAAGAGATCCCAGAGTAGCCGGAGGGGACCCAGGCGTCCGGGTCACTCACCCTGGGGCTCCACTCGCTGGGACTCAGGCGTCTGGGTCAGTGCCCAGGGAGTGGGAAGGGAAGGGACCCAGGCGCCCAGGTGGCATGGTGAGGGAGGGGAAGGGACCCAGGCGTCTGGGCCGTAGGCTGGGGGAGGGGAAGGGACCCAGGCATCCGGGTGGCATGGTGAGGGAGGGAAGGGACCCAGGCGTCCAGGCAGCAGGCTGGGGGAGGGAAAGGGACCCAGGCATCCGGGTGGCATGGTGAGGGAGGGAAGGGACCCAGGCGTCCAGGCAGCAGGCTGGGGGAGGGGAAGGGACCCAGGCGTCCGGGCAGCAGGCTGGGGGAGGCGAGTACCTGTATGTGGGTGGTGGTGGTGGTGTTGGGTAGCAGCAGTGGGGTCAGACCCCGTGTGCCGGGGATCGGCTCCCCTTGGACCGAGAAATTCACCTGCAGCTTCACCGACGTCAGGAAATCCTCCAGGCAGGGCTGGGGGGAGGGGTAAGTGCTGTGAGCTTCCCTACAGCAGTGCTCCCATCTAGGGACACCCCCACCCGGTGCTGTGAGCTTCCCACCCAGCAGTGCCCCCAGCCAGGGACTGCCCATTCCTGGTGCTGCGAGCTTCCCCACAGCAGTGCCCCCAGCCAGGGACTGCCCCACCCGGTGCTGCGAGCTTCCCCACAGCAGTGCCCCCAGCCAGGGACTCCCCCACCCAGCGTTGTGAGCTTCCCACCCAGCAGTGCCCTGGGGGCTGGGAGCGGGGTCCTACCAGGACGTGCAGGGCTTTGGTGGCGCAGGCTGGCCCAGAGCCGACCAGCATGGTCTCCACGAGCTGCGAGGTCCCATCGTGCAGCGCCAGGCGCGGGTTTGATTTCCCAGCATCCACCTGGAGCATGAAGGAGATGCGGGCGCGCAGTGGGGCTGCGGGAGAGCGGGGGGACGAAAGGGGCGAATGAAAGAACAGACGAGGGAACGCGCCGGAGGGAGCTGGGGACGAGCGGGTGGGGGGGGTCTCACCTGGCCCCCCCAGGCTGATCTGGCTGAGGTTGAAGCACAGGGTCAGAGCAAACTGCCCGGCCCCCCCGCCCGCCCCCCCGGTGCAGCCGACATTGTCCAGGGGGATCAGGGTCGGATTCGGCACCAGGGAGCAGGAGACGCCGATCACCGGACGGGACCTGCCGGGAGACAGACGCACGGACAGTGAGAGAGCAGGACAGACGGACGCGCCCCCCAGCAGCAGCCCCAATTCCCCCCCCCCATTTCCCCAGTGCTGCGAGCTTCCCCGCAGCAGTGCCCTCCGCTGGCCTCTCCCCTACCTGAGCAGCACGGCCCGGCCCAGGGCCCCAACGGCCACGTCCGTGAGTCCGTCCCCGCTGAGATCCAGCCGCCCCTGGACGGACTGACCAAAAAACCGCAGGGCGGGAGAAAGAGACCGGGCGGAGATACGCTGGGGGGAGGGGGGAGAGAGAGATAGGACCGTGCCCCTCACTCCCGACCCACAGCCCCTGCTAGCCCAGCCCTGCCCCCCCAGCTCTGCCGGTGCCCCTCACTCCCGACCCGCAGCCCCTGCCAGCCCAGCCCTGCCCCCCCCAGCTCTGCCGGTGCCCCTCACTCCCGACCCGCAGCCCCTGCCAGCCCAGCCCTGCCCCCCCCAGCTCTGCCGGTGCCCCTCACTCCCGACCCGCAGCCCCCTGCCAGCCCAGCCCTGCCCCCTCACAGCTCTGCCGGT